>NC_061122.1:183096456-183359149 GCF_002878395.1 Capsicum annuum | reverse complement strand
ATGTATGAAAGACTCACATAGCCCGAAGAAAATCATCATAATCATGAGAGGATGAAATAAGTACAATAACACATGTGAGTCATCATATAATTTGTCAATCACTTTTAGTTCATCAAGAATATAAATTCTCATAATGTAAATATCATTTAAATCTTTCGAAAGAATAACTTTCACAATTCCACTTTCAAATCACTTCACCATTCACCATAGACACAAGAAAACAGACACACACTGGGAGATCCTATAACCGACATTAACCATATGAGCTACATGGAGTCCAATGTACAACCCACATTGGGGAGAGATGTCCTATCCTTGCCATCGGAGTAGGACTATCAATATCAAATCCACAAAAACTAGTGATCACTATATAAATTAGCCTCAGGCTCACTCCTACAGGGGCACGTAGTTCTAGGGAAGTAAGGTCGCTTTATACCTCCCACTCGGTGATAAAGATTTCTCTCGAACTTATCTCAGATCATTTCAAAGATAATCCAAAACAAAATAATTTCAGTAATATATAAATATACATCGGGAGCCATCATGCTTCCCATCTATCAAAATTAACCACGTTGTGGATTTCTTTCGCACTCGAGTTCAAAATAACTCTATTAAAATCAAAAGGTCAAATCATTCAAAATATCTCAAATATTCAACATCAACGTGCTTATAACACACACTTTCTCAAAAAAACATAATTTTCAATGGGGATTCACGACCCAAATATCAAAATCATGATAAATATCATTCAAGATTCATGCTTTATATCTTCACACATGTAAATTCATCTTTCAAAATCGTAAACATCAAGATTTCATAATAATATCTTAATATATGGGTTCATACTTTAAATTCATAAAATCAAATAAAAATTATGCCTTTGTAAAGAAAATTACTTTTGGGCACAAGAACGAAAGAGAGTTCTTATTGAAAACACCACATACCTTGAATGATGAACTTTAGATCAATACTCATTTTTAAGATGTTAATCGTGCCTTTGAATGATGGTTCTTGGAGTTCTTGAACTAGGAACTTGGAATCTTGAATAAATTTACAGAATTAATGGTGAACTTTGGTGGTTCTTGAAGTTGGATGTAGGAGCTTATGGTTTTCTTTTTGAGGGAATTTGATGAAATATAATATATATAATGCTTCTAATAGGATTTAATATAGCGTTTGGATGGATTTTGGGTGAGGGGGAATGACCAAAACGCCCCTAAAAATCAAATAATTCTCGAATCTATCCTTTGGTGGACTATTTTGATAGTCAGAAGTAGATCAACCATAACGTTTTACTTCGATTTCCAAATTGGATGAAACCAATTTCATTAGAAAGAGGATTCTTATATCTTTCCATTGATATATAGTATCTTACCCATCTCATTATGTACGAGGAGTTATGATTATTTAAAGTTGACCTAAAAATTTACTTTTGATAGGCTAAAGTAGATTGACCATAACTTTTTTCTCTGATAGACAAATTGGATGAAACCAATTTCATTAGAAAGAGGACTCACATAGATTTCCGTTGATATATAGTATATCACTCAGATCATTATGTATAAGGATTTATGATTATTTAAAGTTGGAGCAAAAATATTTCAGGCCTCAGTACTTTTTCCTACACATTTTACTGTTCACTACTATTCACGGTTTGATCGAAATGTTCATAACTCGTCGCTCGGGTGTCCATTTTGGATGATCCACATATCGTTGGAAATATTTTTCAATACTTTACGCAATAGTGGGTCATAATCTAATGCATTCCACACAAAAAATTTATAATTTATTATAGAAGATAGAACCCAACATGTTTACGCACAAAATTTCAAAGAAAAATTTCCCAAGGTATTACACGTACCCACCTAATAGGATCTTTGGGAGTTTAAGTTAGGGCAATCTGGACATTTTCCCATATAACCTAATAAGGCCCCATGACTTATATTCCTATTGGGGGGTTATTTGCCCCATTATTCTATTAATTAAGATTTAGAAACTTCTCTTAAACACTCTACAATTCTCTTTAAAGCTTTTGGTTAATGGAAGGCTAGGGTTTCATCTTAAGGATTACTTTGGGGCTTGTGTTGATGATTTCTCTCCATCCTCTTCTTGGTTAAAGGCATGTTCTTTTCCCTCGTTGTTAGTTCCACTAAAGGCATAGTTATATACAATGTTTTCATGGCTTGATTATTGTATGGGTTTGCATTTTCAAATATAATTTGGGGGATTTGGTTATAAATGCTTGGCTATGGTCTTTCCATGTTTTAATTATGCTTTTATATGCTTTAATGGTGGTTTTGGATAATTGGTTTCATGAGAATGGTTATTTGATAATTATTAGAATGGTATTTAGTAACTATCTTTGGTTTTAGAAATATTATGCCCCAATGTGTTTGATAAAATTCCTATGGAAATGTTTTCACTATATTGTTGGATTTTAATGGAACTTACGCATGGTTTAAACTTGGTAATGAAACCCTAAATGGTTTGGAATGGTTTAAATGGAATGGTTTGGTGGTCATGGTTATGGTTAATTGGACTCCTTGTAGGGTACAGTGGAATCCTCCAAGTAAACATGTTAATGAACAACTTGTGGGGTACGTGGGACTCCCCCAAGCAACTTAATAATGTAACACTTGTGGGGTACATTGGACTCCCCCAAGTTAACTTGGTAAATGGGTACACGAGAATTCCTTTACCTAAATAGGTTTGGAAAAGGACAATACTTGCAAGTAATCATTGGTATGACGATAGCGCTATTAATAGCTTTAGTAAGTGATAAATAGAATAATGGAGTAGTCGGTTTGAAATTGTATTAATTGGGAAATAATAGCGGGGTGTGATAATTAACCATGAAAGTAGGATTTTAATGAACGACCATTGGAAACTCATATTTGCCTACATAAGGTGTAGGGAATGGCGACCCTTTTATGATACTATAAGGTACGTGGGAATCCTCTAAGTACATTGTACATATGTATTATGGAAGGTGAGGGTACTTAGAAATCCCTTACTCTTATAGTACCTCCAATTCGTGTGGCTGCACACATCAGGCTCGTTTAGAGAGTTACACTAGATCCATATAGCCCGTGGGTAGTTAAGGACGGTTAAGCTTCACATACCAATGTTAATGGTTTTAAATGCATACTAACCCTGTTTCCTTTTCCCGACATAGTTATATATATATATATGTATGGTTTGTATGCATATTGTTGGTTTACTTAGTTTTACTATTGGCATTATTTTATCCTTATCTTGAGTAGTTCATGCTAGTGTTCACCCGCTAACCCGTCTTTAGGCGGATGTATCCCTACGCGATGCAGGAACCTACCGTTATACTCCTCTTGCTTAGCTATCGGACATTCGCGATCAGCTACTGGATTGAAATGGTAATCTTTCATCTTTTTAAAAAGCTCCATTTTATGGACGTTATTTTGTACATTGCTTTATTTATTGATATTGGTTTTAGCTATGGTTGGGGGCATGACCCAACCAGATTTAGAGGCTTTTATAGAACTACTATGGGTTGGTATAGGTGGGATCGGTATTAGTGTCAACATTAATATTAGTATTGGTATTGGGGATAATTCCGTAGGGCTAAATTTCTCACTGTTCCATCCTCATTTATTTTTGCATTATATTTAATTGTTATAGAACTCATATGGTTATGGTTTGGTTGGTTTGGCTAGTGGTTGCGTTCGGACGGTTGGACTAGATTGGGTTGGTCTTGGTAATAGACCTATCTCAGAGTTACTAAATTAGATAGTTATGTTATATTGTTATATGCTTAAAATTCATCCAACTCAGGGCAGGCGACTGAAGGTTGGGTTAGATAATAGAAGTGTCTCTGATCTCGATTAGACTTGGGATGCCTATTATGACAAGGCCCTGGGTCGGGTCGGGTCGAGTTGGTATCAAATCCAGGTTCATGGTCAATTAGGAGTCCATAAAGCTGTGTATAGTAGTGTATCTTTTAGGGGTGTGTAACGCACCACACTCATAAGAGAGAGGCTATAATATATTTAGGAATGTCTCACTTTCTTGGTATTCTATTTTCAACCTTAGAGTCTAAGTCTTGGAATTTCCTCTAATCCTTGTTTGTTCACTTTTCATACCATGCCTTATCAATCTGGAACACAAGAAAATCCTTCTTTACTATCTGGGGATGATACGGATGGAGTACGCCCTATACCTGGAGTTTACACTTAATCTCTGGGTCCTATCCTTGATTGTTCTACAGATCTTTCGATTGCTACTAGTATTTCTCAAGGTGAGGTGACTAAGGCAGAATTTTGTCAGTCGATTCCTACTATTGCTCAGTTGGTTTCTTCTCAGGCTGAGTGGGATGCATCTGGTGTTTTATCTGCTAAGGCCACAAGAGTTGTCCATTTTATGAAAATGAACCCACCTACTTATACTGGTGTAAAGGTGGAGGAGGATCCTCAGGGTTTTTTGGATAAAATAGAGAAGATATTTAGAGTGGTGCAGGCCACCAGTGTGGAAGGGGTAAATTTTATAGCTTATCAACTCACAGATATAGCATACCAATGGTATGAGGAATGGGATAGAGATAGAGGTGATATGGAGGAGTTATCTTTGTGGAAAGACTTTTATAATGGCTTCTTGGATCGCTTCTTTCCTCAGGAGATAATTGAAGAAAAGATGGAGAAGTTTATGAATCTTAAGAAGGGAAGAATGCATGTCAAGGAATACGCCTTGAAATTTCATCAGTTATCAAGGTATGCTTCAGATTTACTAGTTGGTATGAGGTCGAGGATGAGAAAGTTCACTTTTGGGATATCTAGGGATTTAATTTTTGACATTAAGACTACTTTGATAATTAAGTATTTGAATATTTTAAGGTTGGTTGTCCACATACAACAAATGGAGGATAAGAAAAGAAAATAGGTAGAGTTTAGGGAAAGGCAAGGTAAGAGAAGCAGGTTCTATGAGCAGGGTGGTGCTTAGTATCAGTATGGTCAGAATGGCGGCAAATGGATGAAGATGAAGTGAGGGATTTCTGGTTCCTTCTCTACTGCTAATGCTCTTTACCTGAAGTAGTCGGGTAACAGGCGTCAACAAGGTGGTGATAATTTTAAGGCACAGGGTGCCCAATATTAGGTGAGTGGGGCACACTTGGCTTCTTATTGTCCTTCTTGTTGGTTATGTGGTCTCTTTCATTAGGGATTTTGTGATGAAGGGAGGTACAAATATTTTAAATGTGGCCAGCCAGGCCATATGCTCAGAAACTGTCTGGTTGGTAAGAGTGCTTTGGGAGCCATTAAGGCTCCAGTTGCTTCAACTTCTATTCTTGGACCTAGTGGTGCTGGTTCTGCATCTACTTCTGCTTTTGGTACCGATATTAGTTGGAATAGGTTGTATGTTCTTGTATCTCGATAGGAATCTGAGGTATCACCTGATGTCGCGACTGGTATGTTACAACTATTTTCTCGTGATATGTATTATCAGCTTGATCTGGGATCCACTATTTTCTATGTTATCCTATATATGGTTGTGTGTTTTTGTTTTGATCATGAGGTTATTTTAGATCCTTTTTCTATTTCTACCCTGGTAAGTGACTCAATTATTGCTAAAAGAGTCTATAGGGGGTGTATGGTATCTTTTGGTAGAAAATAGACCTTGGTAGATCTATTTGAGCTGGATATGGTGGATTTTAATGTTATTCTAGGGATGGATTGGTTACACTCTTGTTACGCATCCTTAGATTATCAAACCCATAAGGTTGTCTTTAGGTTCCTTGGTGAACCAGTTATAGAGTGGAAGGGTGGTTCCCTAGCTCCTAGGGGGAGCTTTATTTCTTATCTTAGAGAATGGAGATTAATCTCCAAAGGGTATTTTTATCACTTGGTCCGGGTTAAAGATTCTAACTTGGAGGGTCCTTCTTTTCACTCAGTTCCAGTGGTAAATAAGTTTCTTGAGGTCTTTCTGGATGATCTTCCTAGTGTTCCTCTGGATAGGGAAATCAAGTTTGGTATTGATTTAGTTCCGAACACTCATCCTATATCTATTCCACCTTATAGAATGGCTCTGACTGAGTCGACGAAACTCAAGGAGCAACTTAAGAATCTTCTGGATAAGGGTTTTATTCATTCTAATGTATCCCCATGGGGTGCATCGGTGTTGTTCGTATGCCAGAAGGATAGTTACCTTCGAATGTGCATTGACTATTGGTAGTTAAACAAGGTAATGTTCAAGAACAAGTATCCTCTTCCAAGGATAGGTGACTTGTTTGATCAGTTGTAAGGTGCCAAGTTCTTTTCTAAGATAAACCTTCAGTCTGGGTATCATAAGCTTAAGATTAGGGGGGAGGATATCCCTAAGATGACTTTTCATACTCAGTATGAGCACTCTGGATTCTTGGTTATGTCATATGGACTTACTAATGCCCTAGAGGCATTTATGGATTTGATGAACAGGGTTTTCAAACAGTTCTTGTATCTTTTTGTCATTGTGTTTGTTGATGACATCTTGTTGTATTCTAAAAGTGAGGTGGATCATGCCAATCACCTTCGTGTGGTGTTGCAGACCTTGAAGGGACACAAGTTGTATGCCAAGTTCTCCAAGTGTGAGTTCTGGTTGAACACTGTAACTTTTTTTGGTTATATTATTTCTAGTAAGGGGATCATAATGGATCCTTAAAAGATTGTGGTAGTGAAAAAAATTCCTAGACCTATGACTCTAATTAATATTCGGAGCTTCTTGGGTTTGGCTGGGTATTATAGACTCCTTTGACTAATTTAACTCAGAAGAAAGTAAAATTTTCTGTGTTGAAAGCGTGTGAAGTGAGTTTTGAGAAGCTTAAGGAAAAGATAACTTCAGCTCTGATTTTGACATTGTCTAAAGATAATGAGGAGTTTGTTGTTTATTGTGATGCATCTAGGGTGGGACTTGATTGTATTTTAATGCAGCATGGGAAGGTGATTGCCTATGCTTCCAGGTATTTGAAGGTGCATGAGTGGAATTATCCTGCTCATGATTTGGAGCTATTAGCGGTGGTTTTTTCTTTAAAAATATGGTGGCATTATTTGTATGAAGCGAACATAGATATCTTTTCTGATCATAAGAGTTTGCAGTATGTGTTCACTCAGAAGGAGTTACATCTCAAGCAGAGGAATGGTTGGATCTTCTCAAGGAAAATGATATGAGTCCTTACTACTACCCAAATAAAGCTAACGTGGTTGCTGATACTCTTAAAAGATTATCCATGGGGAGTTTATCTCATATAGATAAGGAGAAGCAGGAATTAATAAAGGATATTCACCATTTGTCTAATCTTGAAGTTTATCTCTTGAACTCTATAGATGGTGGTGTATTGGTACAGGAAGTGGTTAGATAAGAAGAAGGTGCTAGATCCTATCTTGATGAAAATCAAGAGTGATGTAGGTGGGAAAAAGTTAATAGTGTTTGAGATCAGTGGTTACGGTACTTTACGGTACCTAGGGAGGTTGTGTGTTCCTGACATCGATTGGTTGCAACAAAAGATCTTGGCTGAGGCGTATGAATCATGTTATTTTGTTCATCCCAGTTCCACAAAGATGTATCATGATTTCAAAGAGATATATTGGTGGAATGGTATGAAAAGGGACGTTGTTGATTTTGTAACCAAGTGCATTTTGTGTCAACAAGTTAAAGTTGAGCACGTAAGTCCTTGTGGGTTGAATCAAGAAATTGATTTTCCCAATTGGAAATGGAAAATGGTCAATATGGATTTTGTTACTGATCTTCCTCGGTCACAAAACTAATTCAATTTAATTTGGGTCATTGTGGATAAGATAACAAAGTCTGCTCACCTCTTGCCAGTGAGTACTACCTTTTTGGTAGAGGATTATGCGAAGGTGTATCTTTAGGATATTATGAAGCTTCATGGGGTACCTATTTTGATTATCTCTTATTGTGCTACACAGTTTTCATCTCATTTCTGGCGGTCTTTTCAAATAGGGTTGGGTACTAAGGTGAGTCTGACTACTGCTTTTTATCCTCAGATAGATGGTCAAGCGGAAAAGACTATTCAGACATTGGAGGATATGCTTTGGGCATGTGTGATTGTTTATAGTGGAAATTGGGTTGAGCATCTACCTTTTGTAGAGTTTGCTTACAACAATTACTATTATTCTAGTATTGGGATGGCCCCTTTTGAGGCCTGTATAGTAGGAGGTGTAGATCACCTATTGGTTTGTTCAAGATTCGGAAGGCAGATATGTTCGGTCTGGATTTGGTTTATCAAGATATAGAAAAGGTAAAGGTGATTGGAGATAGGCTTAAGGCTTCCCAAAGTCACCAAAAGTACCTCTCATGAAGATAGTAATATGGTTTGGTAAGAAAGGAAAGCTCAGTTCCCAATTTATTGGTCCTTATATGATTTTGCGGAGGGTTGGTAATGTTTCTTATGAATTGGTGTTTCCCTTTAGCTTGAGCTCCATTTATTCAGTATTTCATGTCTATATGTAGAAGAAGCGTCTTAAATATCCTTCTTTGGTGGTTTCCCTAGAGGGCTTGGGTATCTCAGATTCTTTGACTTATGAAGAGGTTTTGATTTGTGAACCAAGGATGTGGCATCTATTAAGGTTCTATGGAGGATCCATAAGGTGGAAGAGGCTACATGGGAAGCGGGGGAGGACATGAAGTCTAAGTATCTGCATCTGTTTTCTGCTCCTGAGATTCGTGCAGAAGGTATGTGTTCTTGAACACATCTTTATAGTTTAAGTTTGTTACAGCAAAGATTAATATCTTTGCATCTGTGTTTCCTTATTTGGTTAAGGTTGGATTGATATTTGATAATGCAAATGAATCGTACTTGTGGTTACCCTACCTTGTCTGTCATTCAGGGATGAATGTTCCTAGTGGGGAAGACTGAAACACCCTGGGTGTCTGGCCCTTAGAAAATTTCCTAGATATATGGACTTTAGACAAGATACGAATAGGGGAAATGTCTCGTACACTGGGATATGAGTTGTATGGGTTAGTTGTATGCTGACCAGTATTGGTTGGTAGGTTGGATTTGGTTTTTGGAATGAGTACGACTTGGGTGGTATGAGTCGTATCGGTAGATACAGGTTATTTGTTTATTTCACATAGTCTTAGACTTGGTAACTTAAGTTGGATCTGAGTTTGAGTAGCTCAACATAAGCCGTAAGCCAGGGCATGAGCCATAGCATGGACTCTTATGGTGGTCAGTGTTCAATCTTCTTGGGATTTTATTCTGCCAGGGGTACGAATCATGGATACTAGTTGTATACTTGGAGATGACATGGTTTAAGGTGAGTCATACCTTGGACAGTATTGGGTCTAAGGGAGATAACATTAGGTCCGAACGGTGGGTACCATTCGTATTAGAGGGTACGACTGGTATAGATAGTCGTACCTACCTGATGGTATTTTTGGGAGTTTAAGGGAGGGTAATCTGGACATTTCTCCACTTAACCTAATAAGGCCCCACGACTTATATTCCTATTGGGGGGTTACTTGCCCTATTATTCTATTCATTAACACTTAGAAACTTATTTTAAAAACTCTACAATTCTCTCTAAAGCTTTTGGGTAAAGGAAGGATAGGGTTTCTGCTTAAGGACTACTTTGGGGCTTATGTTGGTGATTTCTCTCCATGTTCTCTTCCCTCATTATTAGTTCCAACTAAAGTCATGGTTTTATACAATATTTTCATGGTTTGATCATTGTATGGTTTTGGATTTTCAAATATAATTTGGGGGATTTGGTTATAAATGCTTGTTTATGGTCTTCCCATATTTTAATTATGCTTTAATAGTGGTTTTGGATAATTGGTTTCATAGGTATAGTTATTTTGTAATTGGCTTGGGTTTTGGAAATACTATTCCCCCAATGTGTTTGATAAAATGCCTATGGGAATGTTTTCACTACATTGTTGGATTTTAATAGAATTTATACATGGTTTAAACTTGGTAATGGAACCCTAAATGGTTAAATGGTTTGGAATGGTTTGGTGGTCACGGTTATGGTTAATTAGACTCCTTATGGGTTACAATGGAATCCCCCAAGTAAACATGTTAATAAACAACTTGTGGGGTACATGGGACTCCCCCAAGCAACTTAATAATGGAACACTGGTTGGGTACATTGGACACCCCCAAGTTAACTTGGTAAATGGATACACGGGAATCCTTTTATCTTAAAAGGAATGGTTAAAGACAAAAATTGTAAGTTATGGTCGGTATAATGATACCACTATTAATAGCCTTGGTAAATGATAAATTAAATAATGGATTGTTTGGTTGGAAATGCTTTTAATTGGGCAATAATAGTGGGGTGTGATAGCTAATCGTGAAAGTGGGAGTTCAATGAAGGAACACTGGAAACTCCTATTTGCAAACATAATGGGTAGGGCATGGAGATGCTTTTATGATACTATAAGGTATGCAAAGATCCCCTAAGTACATTGTACATATGTATCATGGAGAATGAGGGTACTTGGGAATCCCTTACTCTGATGGTATCTTCGGTTCATGTAGCTACACACATCCGGGCAGGTTCAGGGGGTTACGCTGGACCCATATATCCCTGGGTGGTTAAGGACGATTAAGCTTCACATACCCAGGTTAATGGTTTTAAATGCATGCTAAATCCAGTTTTCTTTCCCGGTGTGGTTATATATATATATATATATATATATATATATAATATATATATATATATATATGTTTATGTGTGTATGTGTGTGTGTGTCTGTGGTTTATATGTATATGGTTGGATGGTTAGTTTACTTGGTTTTACTAGTTTGCATTATTCTATCCTTACCCTGAGTTCATGCTAGCATTCACCCACTAACCCGTCTTTGGGTGGCTGTATCCCCACGCGATACAGGAACCGGCAGTTCTAATCCCCTTGCTTAGCTATTGGACATTCGAGATCAGCTACTAGATTGAAGTGGTGAGCTTCCATCTTTCCGAAAGGCTCCATTTCATACACGTTATTTTATACTTTAGTTTGTTTATGGATATTAATTTTGGCTATGGTTAGGGGCATGTCCCAATCGGATTTTTCTATTCTTTTGGTTAGAGTCTTTTATGGAACTATTATGGGTGGGTATGGGTGGGAACGGTATTAGTGTTAACCTTAGCACTGGTATTGGGACTAATATCGCAAGGCTAAATTTATCATTGTTCCATCCTCTTTTATTTGGGATTATATATAATTGTTATGTAACTCATATGATTATGGTTTGGTTGGCTTGGCAATTGATTGGGTTCGAGCAGTTGGACTCAGTTGGATCGATATCTGTAATAGACCTATTCTAGAGTTTGTAAATTGGATAGTTACGCTATCTTGTTATATGCTCAAAATTCAGCCAACTCAGGGTAGGCGACTGGAGGTTAGGTTGGGTAACAGGGATTGTCTCTGGTCCCGGTCGAACTTGGGATGCCCATTATGACAAGGCCCCGGGTTGGGTCAGGTAAAAGATTTACATCCTTAAAAGAAAATAATCAATAAACTTTATTAGTATCCTCACGGTAATTTTGAGATAAAAAAACACAATAATTTGATTTCAAATGGTGATTATTTTGAGACATATTACAAATGATAAAATATGATAAATTTGAGAAGTGTGAAAATAATACAAAGACCAATGATGAGTGAAAACGTAAAATTTAGCTATTAAGTATTTTTAAAAGAGATGTTAAAAGATATTCACCCTCAAGTTTCTTTCAAATATTAAATATGAAATATGTTACTTGTATTAAGTTATTCTCAATATTCTTAGTTTTATAGATGAAAAATATATTAGTAAGCATTATTTATCTATTAGAGAATTAAGGGGTCAACAATGTCGGTTAAAGAATTCGACATATAATTTTCCTAAGATTTGTTTGGCAAGTCCCGGGCATTGGGCGTTAGGCATGCTTAAGACATAGAGTTGGGCACTTAAGGCATATGCCTCACATGACTAACCTTTACACGTATACCTCAAGGCAATTTGTTAGTGGCCTTTCCTTGGGCAAGCCTCAAAACTCCCTTGTAAAACACTGGCTACAATGATGTAAATGAATCAATGATTGCATATTTCTCTTCAAGAAGAAATGAATTTTATAAACAAACTCTACAAGTAATAATCATTTTTACATGTATGTTACCCAAAAGAATTAGGAGAGACAATGCATCTTTACGATTGTCTTTACACTTTTAATATAAACTAGTCTTATACTACACGTTTTGCGCGTGTACCTTACTTAAAGGAGTTTAAACTAATAAAATTGCTTTGATATTATAAAAGAAAATATGTTTCAATTGAGAAAAGTTAATGATTTTATTAAATACGAAAAAAATGAATAGAAAATTAATATATTCATACAAAATCCATATAACAGCATCATGAAGACGACTTGAATCAAAACTAAAATAAAAAGGAAAAGAAGGAGAATCCATATACCTGGAAAATGTACAAAGGATCTGTGCGGCCAAAAAATGTACAAGCAGATATGTTTTAATTATGAGAAATGTTAGAAAGGTTAACTTAATAATATTAATTACGTTATCTTCTTAACTATGTTATTATTTATTTGTTTATGAGAAGACCATTTAAAAATACACAAGCTTTTAGAGAAATTAAAAGAATCTTTAACTAGTTACTACCCAGAATATAAGAAGTTAAATAAAACAAAAGAAAACCCCCACAGATTAGCTTACTTAATTACCTTAATATCTAGCAATGAGGCAAAATTAATAATTCATTTAAAATCCAGAAGAGTGAGATACATACCACCTAATTATGATAAAATCAGATTTGGATATCCACCAAAATATTATAAATATTGTACAGATGAATAACATAACAAAATCACAAAAATATAAAGAACTAAAACAAATAATATCTGAAAAACGAAAAAAATTAAAAATAAGAAAAGAAAGACTACAATATAACATGATTGTTGGACAAAAATCAATAAAAGCACAAAAGGAAGAAATATCATATTAAGAATCACAAATAGATAATCTAGAATATATATCTATATCTATATCTATATATCTATATATATATATGTGTGTGTGTGTGTGTGTGTGGAAGCATCGACCATTTAGCTAATGTATGTCCTAAAAGAAATAATAATAGAACTAGAAATTCTCAACTAATAGAGGATTTCCAAGAAACTTTATTAAATGTAGACGAATACATGTCAGATACAGAAAGTATATACTCAATAATAAGTATTGATATAAATGATAAAGATAATCCAAAATGTAATTCTTCAGAATCAGAAGAGGATAACTTAGTTAATGAGCTAGGACAAGAGATAGAAGAAGAACAAATATCGGCTATAGGAGAAGATTTTAAAATACTAGATTTAGTAAATGCTAATTCCTTAAGACATCTAAAAAATAATAGAATGATATTGATGCATATGAGTTTAATTGTTATAGGAATAAAAGGTCTAACTAGAAAAAATCTAGGATCCAAAGTATTAATAACAATATATGATGATCGATGGTCAGACATTAAGAAGTCAATAATAGGATTAACAGAAGCAGATATGACAAATAATGGAGGAATATTCTATATAAGTCCAGACTTCCTAATGAACTTAAAAGAATTTGGAAAAAACATTAAAATAGGAATCCAAACTAAAGGGTACGAAGAAATGAATAGTGGAAATAATTTATTAATGTGCATAGGTTTTATTGGAAAATTAACTTTAAGTAGTAATACAAAATTTAAACTAAAAGTAAATGATGTAGTTGAAATAATGGGAAATAAAGGCATAAGTTTAATAAAACTAACAAAAATAGACCCCGAAATATATGCAGGTTTAGAATAGAATTTAAACAAATTTACTAAACCAAAAATTTTTACACCAGACTCTCATCTATTATATACTACAAGTAAAGGAGAAACTTCGGTCAGGTTTACGGATTATAATTACACAACTAAAAGAAATTTAGATGATGATGAAACAGAGAGTAATATCGAAACAGAAAATGAGTTTATGAATATAGAAGTCCTACAAGAAGGATATGAAGTAGACATGGCCATAGAAAAGGCTGAAAACTTAGCAGAAGAATATAAATATATAACTTTTAAATGTAAAGGATGTCAAAAGGACGACATGAAAATAGAAGAATGTATAGAACATTTTAAAAACTGCTTAGAGAGAAGTGATAATTTAGGATATAGAAATAACAAATCAGTCCTTGAAAGAAAAGATGAAGACACAATCTCTATATTAAGTTCTACCATCAGTTATAAAGAACTAGTAGAATTAGAACCAACTAGCTCCTCAAGTGCTAGCCCATTCCAACAAACAAACCCTAATCCCCAACCAATAGATTATAGTACAGGCAATGTACCTAGAAGACCAGCAATTAGGATAAACCCAGATACAGAGCTTAGAGGAGATAATATAAATCCAGCAGGTAAAATAATACCAATAGAAAAACCAATTAAACTACAAGAAGGAGGTAGCAAAGGTAAAATTCTGAATATAGCAGCACATGATCCCCAGATTTGGGATATAGTGATAGACTTATGAAAAGGAATAGTAGCTGCAGATTACTTAAGACATTATACAGAAATAGATACGGAAACAATGTATAAATATTTAGAAACCTTCTTAGGGGAATCTGCAAAAGCTACATGGGAAAGTTTTAAGACAAACTGCCCATATGATTTCCAGGTTTTATTAAGTATGGGACCAAATCCCTATAATTTCACAAACAAAATGCATATGTTATTAACTGGAAAAGATCCAAATAGTGGATTATTAGCACTACAAAAGGAAGCATTAATCAAACTACAACAATTAAGTATTTCGCATTGGGTATATATAAAGAAATTCCTACAAGACTATTTTTATTATTGCACCGTCAACGGAAATACTTTTAATGAAGAATTAGGCAAAAAATTATTCAATAAATTACCTGGAGCCTTAGGAAGAGAAATAGAAGATAGATGGTATAAAAGAGATGGGGTAGTAGCCAACCCAAATTTAAAATGGACAATAGGACATAGAACACAACATATAATGGATATATTAACAGAAAAATGTACAAACATACAAATACAAAAACAATTAAAAAGAAATGAAATGAATTTCTATAAATCTGTTATCTATACAACCCAGAATTACGATCAGAAACAATACAGAAAATATAAGAAGAAACATAATCAAAAACCATATAGTCGTAAACAATACTTCTTAAGAAAATCAAAAGCTAAAAAACCATGGTTAAATAGAGATAGATATGTTAGGAAATATAGAAATGATAGAAATTATAAAAACAAATTAGAATGCTATACTTGTGGAAGCATCGACCATTTAGCTAATGTATGTCCTAAAAGAAATAATAATAGAACTAGAAATTCTCAACTAATAGAGGATTTCCAAGAAACTTTATTAAATGTAGACGAATACATGTCAGATACAGAAAGTATATACTCAATAATAAGTATTTATATAAATGATAAAGATAATCCAAAATCTGATTCTTCAGAATCAGAGGAGGATAACTTAGTTAATGAGCTAGGACAAGAGATAGAGGATTTAGACTTAAACAACCTAGTAATCAATAATTTAATGAATATTACTCAAGAATGTATACATGAATTCCAAAGAAATAAAGGTCTAGACAGTAATAGATATCGTATATGTAATTGGTATCCAAGTAAAAACAATAGAGCTAAATGCAAAAAATGTTACTTAGAAGCATGTATAAATTGTATAGAAAACACTTTAAAAATACAAGTAGAACCCAAAATAAATAACGGACAAAAATATACGAATAATCAAATCCTAAATCTAAGGGTGTCTACTTTAGAAACCAGAGTAAATGATTTAGAACAAAGATTAACTATCCTAGAAAAAGGAAAACCCAAAATCGCCATAGAAGAAACAGATACATAAGAGGCGGTACATTTAGAAAAACTAGAAGCAGAACTTATGAATTTAGAAAATAATGACACTAGTCTAATATGCAACGAAGATAAAGAATTCTCTACTATAAAAGTTTTAGTAAAAATTAAAATAAAAGATGTAGAAATAGACACTCTAGCATTAGTAGATCCCGGATGTACTAGCTACTTAATCAATAAAGAAATAGTACCGAAACATTTACTAAAAGTACTTGAAAGACCTATAACAGCCACTCAAATGGATGGATCACAAAATATCTATAATTATTACATAGAAAAAGCACAAATAAGTTTTTTAAATACATGCAATAAATTCTATAACCCAGTTTACAATGTTAATAAAATATTAGCAAGAGATTTAAATATAGGATCCGATTTTGTTATCGGACTAAGATTTTGTATACAGAATAAAGGAGGATGTCTCTTAACAAGAGATGGAATAATGCTCTTTAAAAATTTAACTTATACACCAGTACAAACAGTAATATTGCCAACAGTATATAGAACACTAAACACACATAAAACAAGATTACTTCCAGAATCATGTTGCGACAATTGCCAAAATAGCAACCTGTCAAAAGAAAATAAAAATATAAAAGAAAACCTAGAAGAAGTTAGAAATTATACTCTGTTTAATGCAGAAGGACAAGAATGCTTAACAAATATAGAAAAAGACTATACCCTAATAAGTATAGAAACTGAGTTCTATAATTTTAGAAAAGGAATGGATAAAATAGGAATAATAAATAGTCCAAAAGATTTAGAAAATATAATATCTATATTAGATAGAATGGAAATAATAGGAGAAAGACCGTTAGCCCATTGGGACGCTAACGAGATAATCTGTAAATTAGATATAATTAATTTGGAATACACTATAAAAACAACACCTATAGAAGCAAATAATGAAGATACTAAAGAGTTTGATATACAAATAAAAGAACTTTTACAATTAGAAGTAATAAGAAGATCTACCTCTAGACATAGATCGGCTGCATTTATGGTAAGAAATCATAGTGAACAAATAAGAGGTAAAGCTCGTATGGTAATTAACTATAAAAGATTAAATGATAACACCCGAACAGATGCATATAAACTACTAGATAAAAATGAGTTAATTAATAGAATTCAAAATAAAAAGATATATAGTAAATTTGACTGTAAGTCAGGTTACTGGCAAGTCAAAATGCACCCAGACAGCATAGAATGGACGGCATTCACATGTCCAGGTGGACATTTTGAATGGTTAGTTATGCCGTTTGGGTTAAAGACAGCTCCACCCATTTTTCAACGAAAGATGGATAACATATTTGGAGAATATAAACATTTCATATTAGTATATGTAGATGATATTTTGGTATTCAGTCAAAATATGCAAGAACACTTAGGACACTTACAAATAATTTTCAGATTATTTGTTAAACATGGAATAATAATAAGTAAAAAGAAAATGGAATTATGTAAGACTTATATTAATTTTTTAGGAATAACTTTAGGAAATGGAAAAGTAAAACTCCAACCACACATTGCAAAGAAGGTATTAGAAATGCCAGATAAATTAGAAAAGACAAAAGATTTACAAAAATTTTTAGGATTAGTAAATTATGCAAGAAATTTTATTCAAGACTTAGGAAAAATAGCAGGACCATTATACGCAAAGACAGGTAGTAAAGGGCAGAAAAATTTCAATATATAAGACATTAAATTAATCCAAAAAATAAAAGAAAAAATTAAAAATATTCCAGATCTAAAAATTCCATTAGAATCAGATTATTTAATCATTCAAATAGATGGAAGTGATTTAGGATGGGGAGCTATCTGAAAAGCACGACCTAATAAATACAGTAATAAAAATGAAGAACAAATATGTGGATATCAGAGTGGGGCATATAAAGAAAAAGGAAACATGAGTGTTATAGACCTAGAAATATTAGCTATAATATATGGGTTAAATAGTTTCAAATTATATATTCTAAATAAAGAAGAAATTTTAGTTAGAACAGATTGTGAAGCTATAGTTAAATTTCATCAAAAAATAAATGATAAAACTAGTAGTAGAAGAAGATGGCTAAATTTTACAGACACCATATCTGTTTACAAGAATATAGTATTTGAACATATAAAAGGTAAAGAAAACGAATTAGCAGACCATTTAAGTAGACTACAACTGGGAATAAATAAATAAGTTTAATCTTACTCATTTGTTTTCAGCATGAGACCAACAGGACAACCTCCTGCAGACAAAGGCAAAGATGTAGCTTCGTCTTCAGAGTCGTATCAACAGACAATGTTAGGTAATTTAAATTTTAGACCACTAGAATCTTTAGAGACAATGGAAAGAATTCACTTCGGACCATTTAATTTAATTGCTTACCCTGAGAGTAATATATCTTTTAGAGTAAGACCAGATTACATTTTAGATAGACCCTAAAGGTGTTTAGTAGATAACCTTTGGATCTCTTATAATAAACAAAACCGTAATCATTTTATGGCATCCATGAACTCTTTATGCCATTACATGGCAGAAAAGAGTAGGCCTAGGTTTAAATACTATGTAGTCATTCATGGAAAAACTAACGGAATTTTCCAAACATGGTTAGAAGTGTTAGATTCAATACAAGGTTTTAAAGCCCCTTTTTTTAAAGGTTTTAATGATTTTACCAAAGCCACCAATCATGCTAGAGGATATTTAAGACCAAACTACTATATATCTCCTTCACTCAGACAAAATCCAGATCAAATACCTCAGTAAAATTTGCAAAAAGAGACTGGAAAGATTGTTTTCTGCAACCATTGTTTTTCAATGACGGAGAATTTCAAGAAACTAAATGCCCAGAAAGAATCACTCCTCGTGGAAAACGCTAGATTAATAAAGAAGATACAATTATTAGAAGCAATACTCAACCAGCAGACAAATGTAAGCAAGACGGATGCAAAAACACAGACTCAGACTCAGAGTTCTCCATCTCCTCAAAAAATGGATGAGAAGGGTGTGAATTTCCCACTAAATGCTCAAAAATCCACTGTACCAGATGTTGGTACAGCTAGTCCGGTTCAAACGGTGACCAGTAAAGACAAATCAAACCCGTTAATGGCTATCACTTTGCCAAAAAGTGAAGATGAAGGGTGTTCTTCATCAAAAAATAAGTTAACAAGATCAGAAAATAAGATTTTAAAGAAGTCTTTAATATCTAAAAGAAAAAATGAAACAATAGAGACTATAATTAAACAGACTTTAGGCAGATTCTTCAGCAACCAGACACAAGATAAACATATGAATGGACAGCCAGACGGACAGCCTACTAATTTAGACAGAACTGTCCTAGAGATAAATAATACAGATAATAATTCAGCAAGATCAAATGAAGAGGATAGTATTGCACACTTCCAGGACGCTCAGGATCCATATGAAGACGATGACTCAGGAATGAGCTTCGACTCAATTGCCCTGAACAACTTGGATACATAAGACAATATACAATTTGTATTATTAGCTAGTATAGTCAGGTGGGGATGCCCACTTTATGTCTTGTAATAATCAGGGTGGTCAGAGTGCTTCCTTTATCACTACTTTCCAAAAGAAAGAAAAACTGTTGAAGCACGCGTCAAAATAAGTCTGAAAAAAGAATTAATAATGCATGTGACGATGGGGCCCAAAAGAGTACCCAGGTTGCATTATTAAAGATTCTTTCTTATCTCTTATCTTTAAGTGTCGGCCACATGTGTTTAGGCCACGTAGTAATCCTTAGAACCACTACTTTATCTAGTTTTTGCCTATAAAAGGCTTACATTTCTTAGAAGGAAGGTAGAGTGAAATCAACCAACTTCAAAACCCACTTGAAATGTTTAAACCCTTCCTCCCAGAAAACTTATCCAAGCCAGTCTTTCTTGTATAAACTTTGTATCATTGTGATTTAAATAAAATCTCCAAGTTTTCTATTCGATCTTAAGGGAGTTCCCGAAAGGGAAACCTCTCTCCTAGTTACTTCATGTAAGTTCTTATTTACATATTTTCCCCACAAAAAATATTTATAGTCATGTTCTTATATCCATGTTTAAAGTTATTCTACATATTTTTTGTAAATCATGTAAATTAAATTATCTATAAAATTCTTACCCTTAGTATATGGTTAGCCTCTTAATTTCTTAATAACAACGATGGATTAACCTGTAAATTCCAAGGAATTCTGGCCTTGATAGTCCAACAGGTCTGCAAAATAGACAAAGGACGAGTGTTAGCTGCCAGACAAAAATTTTCCGGGGTATGGTTAAAGAAGTAAGATGTTAAGAACATAGATTAAGAGGAAGAGATGAATAGGGTAAAGTGAAAACCAAAAAAAAAAAAACTCTGGGGAAAATATAAACTATAAGAATGATAAACATGAAGAAACAGTAGGAAAAAGGGAGTACTGAGTAGGTTTTACAAACTGGTATACTAAAAAATCAATCATTATTCACTGAAATATATCCTCGTTTATTATCAATTTCTTTTAGATATTAAAGTCTTCTTTTATTGAGATATACTGTTTTTATTGAAATATACCACTGTTTTGGTAATATTATTTTATTGAAATATAATATTATTGAGATATACTGTATATATATATATATATATATATATATATCAACATGATCTATACACCATCAAGTAGTTAAAATGAACAAGGAAGAATTTACAATAGATAAAAAAACATATGAAAATCATGAAGGATTAAAGATAAGAATAGTATTTTCTAATCTGGGAAGGCAATACAAGAAAATAGCTGAACACTTATACTTAATGCTAGAAAAAGAAGAACTAAAATTAGAAGACAAATTAACAGTCATGGTAAGAATAGCAAGAGAAAACAAAGAAATAGATAGAAAAAAAGAAATAGATAAAATAAAAAAACAGAATACAGAAGAAATACAAAAAATAGAAGAAATTAAAAATAATAGGATTGCTGAATTAGAAAAAGAACTGGAAATACTAAAAGAGTTGTATGAAAAAAGACAAAAAGAAAAGGAAGAAAAAGATAAAGAACAAAACTTATTAATTGAGATAAATCAATTTAAAGAAAAATTAGAAACTAATGAAATAGAAATAAATACAATAGATGCTAAAGAAACAGATAATTATGATTCAGAAGATAGTGAAACATATACAGAAATCTTAACAAATATAGAAAAACTAGAAATTAATGAAAAATGAAAAGTAATTAATAAAGAAAACTTAGAAAATACAAACACGGAAGTAAACACTCTTGGTAAAAAAGACGATGAAAATATAATACCTAGTACATCAGAAATAAGAAAACCTACATATTATTATAAAGATAAGTTTAAAAGATATAACCTAAAGGATGAATATAACAAATGGACATCAAAACAAATAATTAATAAAAATTATAACTTCTTAGACTTAGATTGTATAGATAACGAATTAAAAAGTGACGATAGTATATATGAAATTTCGGAAAATGAAATAGATAATGAAATAGATAGTAAATTAGATGAATCAAATGAATGAAGAAGATATAAAAATAATAACAAAGGAAGAATATTTAAATAAAGAAGGAACAGATCAGAAAGTAATATTTGATAATAATATATTTGACGAGATAAAAGGAAAAGAATTAGATTTAAGTGTAGAAAAAATATTTAAAATATGAACAATAAAAAACATATTTAGTAGACGAAAAGAAGAATACTACATAGTAAGCCAAAAACAACATGTAATAGACTGTAGATATGCAAAAGGTAGAGCTAGTATACCACTAGTAACAAAAAGAATAATTAATAAAAAAATAAACGATATAAAAAGTAAAGACCTAATAAAATACATACAGCTTGGAGGAACGTAAATATTAATAAAAGCATGTTTTAGAGAAGGAATAGATACACCAATAGAATTATATTTAGCAGATAATAAAATTATAAAACCAATAGAAAAAAAGTATAATAACTGCTCTAAGAGGAAATTTAATATACCAAAATTTAAATTTTTAATAAGTGAGAATTATTCAATAGCAATAACAGATAAAAACATAGATAAATCATTAGTATTATATTAAAAAATATCAATAATAGAACTAACCCCAGGAAGTAAAATATTTACAGCAAGATGTAAAAATCTATATGTATTAACAACATAACATAAAATAACGGGAAAAAAATTAATAAAATACAAATAGAAAGTCCTTTTGAACAATTTGTAAAAACAATTGATAACAATGAATATAGTTACAAAGACATGGATATAGAAGAAGATTTAAAAATAATAAATAATAGAATAAGTACAACAAAAAGGATAGCTTTTGAAAAACCAGAATCATCGAAAAGAACAAATTATGAAACAACTTCAACAGTTAATTTAACTCAATATTATATAACTGGAATAATAAATGAAAAAGAATATTTAATACTCCTAAACATAGGACAAGAAGAAGATCATATGGCAAAATACCTAGTGAAAAATAAAGAAATAAATTCTAATAGTAATATATGCCCAGATGTACCAAGAAGTTTAATAACTATTAAAGATTCAGAAAAGGAAATAATAATAGGAGTTAGAAAAATAAAAATAGAATTCGAAATAAAGGAAGATATGCAAAAAACAGACATAATATTAGAAATAAAATGGTTAGAACAAGTAAAACCCTACAATATAGAACATACACAATTAACCATAACCTACAATAAGGAAAGATTATTAATAAAAAGAGCTTTAACATGAAAATATATGTATTTATGAAGATAATAGTAGAAGGATATTATAATAAATATTATATACCTATAATAGATACAGGAGGAGCAGAAGCCAACTTATGTAGATATAATTGTTTACCAGAAGACAAATGGGATAAGCTAAAAACACCAATAGTAGTCAAATAATTTAATAATGAAGGAAGCTTAATTACCTATAAAGCTAGAAATATAAAAATACAAGTATGGGATAAGATATTAACAATAGAAGAGATCTATAATTATGAACTAACATCAAAAGATATGATCTTAGGAATGCCGTTTTTAGATAAAATATACCCATATATAATAACTAAAACACACTGGTGGTTTACAACACCATGTAAAAAAATGTAAGAGCAAAAAGAGTTATTAATAAAATAAGAAAGAAAACTGATTGGATAAAAGAAAGTGAAAAAATCACAAAAAAAATAAAAAATATAAAAAATATTGAAGACACAATAGAACTAGTTATATTTTCAATAAATAAAGATGAAATAACTATTTTTCAATAGATAAGGTAGAAATAATAAAGAAAAAATTAAGACAACTATATAGTGAAGATCCATTAAAAGGATGGGAAAAACATAACACTACTGTAAGAATTGAGCTAATAGATAAAAATAGTATAATAATCCAAAAACCATTAACATATAACTTTGATGATTTAAAAGAATTCGAAATGCATATAGATGAATTATTAGAAAAACAATACATACAAAAAAGTAATAATAAACACAATAGCCCAACATTTATAGTAAATAAACACAATGAACAAAAAAGAGAAAAAAGTAGAATGGTTATTGATTATAGAAACCTAAATGCAAAATCTATGACATATAATTATCCAATACCAAATAAGATATTAAAAATAAGACAGATACAAGGATATAACTATTTTAGTAAGTTCAATTGTAAATCAGGATTTTACCATTTAAAGTTAGAAGAAGAATCTAAAAAATTAACAACATTTACGGTACCACAAGGATTTTACGAATGGAATGTATTACCATTTGAATATAAAAATGCACCAGGTAGATATCAACATTTTATGGATAACTATTTCAAACAGTTACCTAATTGTATAGTATACATAGACGATATATTATTATATACAAAAACTAAAGAAGAACATTTAAAATTACTAGAACAATTTGTAGGTATAATAGAAAATTCAAGAATAAGTTAAAGTGAAAAGAAAACCGAAATTATGAAAAATCAGATAGAGTTTTTAGGAATACAAATAGATAAAAGTGGAGTAAAAATGCAACAACATATAGTACAAAAAAATAATAAATTCAAAAGAAGAATTAGCTACAAAAAAGAAATTACATTCATTTTTAGGATTAGTAAACCAAGTAAGAGATTATATATACCAAAATTATCAGAAAACCTAAAGCCATTACAGAAAAAATTTAAAAAGGATGTAGAGTATAATTACAATGAAAAAGATAAAAAACAAGTTCAGAAAATAAAACTA
Source organism: Capsicum annuum (assembly GCF_002878395.1). NCBI lineage: Eukaryota > Viridiplantae > Streptophyta > Magnoliopsida > Solanales > Solanaceae > Capsicum > Capsicum annuum. The sequence continues at coordinate 183,335,052 of NC_061122.1, read as the reverse complement.
CTTTGTAAAGAATTACCAAGATTACAATTTTAGACAAAAATAAAAAATTTACATATATAGTAGAAGCAGATGCAAGTGAATATAGTTATGGAGGATTACTTAAGTATAGATGTGAAGAAGAAAAATTAGAACATCATTATAGATACTACTCAGGAACGTTTAATAAAACAGAAATAAAATAGAAAATAAATAGAAAAGAATTACGCTCATTATATAAATGTTTATTAGAATTTGAGCCATATATTGTATATAACAAGTTTATTGTACGAACAGATAAGACACAGGTCCGATGGTGGTTAACAAAAAAAAATACAAAATTCAGTTACGACGAAGAAAATTCAAAGATTAGTGTTGAATATATTAAATTTTACATTTACAATTGAAGTAATCAAGACTAACAAGAATCTTATTGCAGATTACATATCAAGAAAAAGCTACCCAAACTGATATTACAGAAGATAATGCTCTAGAAAAGATACTCAAAACCCTAACTATGCTTTTACTGAAAGTGGATGGTATGGGAAATGAGATAGAAAAGCTAAAGACTAATGAAGTTAAGCTGAAGTCTAAAGCTACGACTCAGATAACTCAGTAGTGTGCAGAGAAATGTCGATCGGAAGATAGTAAAATTTCAGAGATAAAAGGAGACGTTGGGATACTCCAAAAACCTCATAACGTTTATCAATCTACTTCTGCAGGTACAAGCAAATGAGTTAGAAGGAATCCAAATATGAACTTGAACAAAATATTTGACAAGCCATTTATACCAAAAACACCAAAAGATCCTTTGTTCATACCCCCACAAATTATCACATATCTAGAAAGTCTAAACTAAGAAAAAAAAAAGCCTATAATCACATAACCAGATCATATATTGAAAACATCCACAAAATACAAACATATTTAAACCTTAGACCCAGAGCTATAAATATCCAAGAACCAAATATAGATTACATAACCCAAAAACTACAAGAATATAATAAGTTAATTGCATTACCAAAAACTAACCCAAATCTAGTTAGAACATGTTTCAGTTATGGATTACTCAACACCATATATACCCAAGACAAAAGCGAGTTAGCAGCTATATCAGAAATATATAAAGTAATTACCATTTACAAAAAGATAACCAAAGACAACTTATTTTTTTATAAAGTTTTATACAGCACCAGCAGAGATATTGTATGATGAGATTAAACCAGTTATACAAGTCGTGAAAATAGGAATGATAAAAGATATGATCATACCAGATGATATTGAACCACGGGCTGAAATACCAAAAATAGGTATACCATATTTTTATGCAAATAAATGAATATTGAAATATCCACAATCATCCAAGAGTTAGCAAATAATTACTTAAATGGGAACCCAATTTGGAGTTACTATTCAAGAGACCAGCTAATGATTTATTCAAATTCAAGAGAGTTAAGACAAGAAGATATAGAGAAAATTCAAAGATGGATTATGATACTACTTAATCCAGAAAGGTAACCAACTACCAGAGCCATTAAAGAAAAATTTATTTTAGAAGAATTATTGACTATATAGTGCAAGATAATTGGACATAAATATCCCGACCATCTATGTTCAAGGTGTAATGGAGAAGACAATATTATACCATATATACAGTTAGAATGAAGATAAGGGACAATCAAAGCAAATAACGGATGGAGTAATGACAAAGAAGATAGAAATGGACAAGTCAATAAGAAGATAAAGAAGATTCATAAAAGGACAAGTGCATTATTAAAGTTACGTAAATTATTTAGCTTTTAGTTTTTTCTATTTAATGTAAAGTTACTTTAAGTCTTTTCTTTCATAAAGTTACTTTGACTTTTGTAAAGATATTTTCTACTTTTTGTAAGATTAGTACAAGTGTAAAGTAGGAATAGTATATGAATAGTATAAAGTAGGAATAGTGTAAAATAATTTATGTGTTTTGGATAATTTTTCTCATGTGGCCGCAATTAGCTTGAGGCATATGCTATGACTTTACCATATTGCATCAATACATACCCTAAGCTAATTCTTGAAGCATCACAATACACTGCATACCCTTATGTGCTTTCTGGAAGTACCAGTATGGGTATAAAAGTCAACTTATTCTTCAGATCTTGAAAACTTCTTTCACATGCATCATTCCATTAGAACTTGGACGCTTTGTATGTTAGCTTTGTTAAAGGTGCAGAAATTGAAGAAAATCCTTCAACAAACCTTGTATAATAACCCTAAGAAACTATGGACCTCCGCAGGCGTTTAAGTCTTGGCTAGTTCTTCACGGCTTCTATCTTTTGAGTATCAACCTTTATTCCTTCATCAGATACAATATGACCAAAGAATGCCACAGATTTTAATCAAAACTCACATTTAGAGAACTTTACATATATCTTACAATCACGAAGAATCTATAACACCTATCGCAAGTGACTGGCATGGTCCTTATTTGATATTGAATAAACCAGAATATCATCTATAAAAACTATCACAAACACATCTAAGAATGGCTTGAACACCTTGTTCATAAAATCCATAAAGGCTGCAGGCCCATTAGTTAGCCCAAAGTACATGACTAAAAACTCGTAATGACTGTACCATGTTTAAAAAGCTATCTTAGGTATGTCCATCCCTTTGACCCTCATTTGGTGGTAACCAAACCTCAAATTAATCTTTGAAAACCACTTGGCGCCTTGCAACTGATCAAATAAATCATCAATTCTTGAAAGGGGATATTTGTTCTTAATAGTCACCTTGTTTAGTTGCCGATAATCAATACACATTCTCAATGAGCCGTCCTTCTTACGCACAAATAACACTGGTGTACTCCAAGGGGACACACTAGGCCTTATGAATCCTTTTTCTAGCAAGTGTTTCAATTGCTCTTTCAACTCCCGTAATTCTACCGGGGCCATTCTATATGGAGGAATTGAAATTGTTTGAGCACCTAAAATCACATCAATACAAAACTCTACTTTTCGTTCTGGAGGCAAACCTAGAAGATATTTAGGAAATACACCGGGAAATTTATTTACTACTGGAATAGTTTAAAGAGTTAGTGGCTCCGCATCTGTATTCTTCACCCTAACTAAATCACATATGTAACCCTTGGAAATCATCCATTTTTCCATAAAAGAAAAAATAAATTTACCTCTTGGTGCACCACTATTACCACTCTATTCAAGGATTGCTTCTTTTGGAAAATAAAAATACACCTTCTTAGTCCAGCAATCTACTATGGCATAACAAGAAGCCAACCAGTCCATACCCATTATAGCATCAAAATCTACCATTTCTAACTCAACCAGGTCAGCCATTGTATCATAACTACAAATAGTTATTATACAATTTCGATACACTCTCCTAGCTATAATAGATTCACCAATCCACGTAGATACTTCAAGTAGCTTAACTACCAATTTTGGTATTTTTTTTAAAACTTTTCTGCAACTAATGGAGTGACATCAGATAATGTAGAACCTGGATCAACTAATGCATATACATCATATGAAAAGATGGACAATGTACCTATAACCACATCTGGAGAAGCCTCTGAATTTTGTCGATCTGCTAAAGCATATGTATGATTCCGAACTCCACTAGAGCTAGCTTCTCCTTTAGCACCTCTACCACGACCCATAAGTTGTACATCTCTACCTGAATAAGGCATCGATGATGATGATGTAATAGCTTATCCAGTAGGTCGTGCCATACTACCTATGCCCCTTTGAAGTTATTCTTTCATCATATGTCCTAACGTATCACACTGAAAATAAGCATTTGTCCCAAACCGATATACACCAAAATGAAGCTTTCCATATTGTTTACATGGCTATCGAGGAGGCCTTAATTGTCACATACTCCCTTGCACTTGATGCCCCGCTGTTCGTGAACTCTGACTCTCACTTTTTTGCCCAAACTGGTTGCCTTTAGACCCTTAAAACTATGGTTGAGCATTAGCTGCAAAATAAGAAGATAATGGCCCAGACGATCTATTAGAAAATCGAGGCCTAAACTCTCCTTGGGATGCCATAAACTGCCTCATAGATCTAGACCTCTTGGAATACCCTCTTTCTAATACTTATGTTCTTCCTCTTTGCCTCTGATCCTCCATTTTTTATACAAATTCTTGTATCCTTGCTATGTTCATGTCTTTGTTCAAAGCAATAATAGTACAATCTCTAACTAGATATGGATCTAACTATCCACATATTGATAAACTCTATCATCCATTGTAGCTACTATATTAGGAGCATACCTAACCAAAGAGTTAAAACAAAGGTTGTACTCCCTCACGCTCATATTTCCTTGGAAAATATTTAGGAACTGATCTGGACGGGATTCTCAAATCTCAAATGGAAGGTAATGATCAAGAAATGCCTCTTTGAACTCTTTCTAAGTAGATGAAGGTGCATCGATACCCCTAGATCGTTTCTAATTTTTGAACCAAAATATAGCCTACCCTTTGAATCTATATGCTGCTAGCTCAACTTTTTCTTTACCCGACATATGAATGACATCTAGAGACTTTTGGATTTTATCAAGAAAGTCTTGTGGGTCTTCAGTAAGATCTGATCCAATAAATGTGGGAGGATACAATATAAGAAAATTCTGTGTTCGTAGGCTAGCTACCCTATCTGCACCACTAGAACCTGTGGTTGGAATGACTTGTCCTTGATCTTGTCTAACAACTATATGAGCCAATAATTGTACCGCATTCCTTAGATCTTGGTCAGTAGCATTAATAGGTGGTTTTGATGATGAGGTTCTTCTCCTTCTTAGCTCTTTTGGAGATGGAGGAGTGGAAGAAGTTTGGGATACAAACTCAGCTTGAGCTAGCTTTGATTAGCTTATCTAGGTGGTGATTTGCTGGTCCCTTCTCCAATAGCCACATCTATTTGCTTACACAAATATGAATTCACCTACAACATGGGCCTTATTGCACGATCTAAGATATGAAGAAAAAAAAACAACCCCTAAATGCCCATAGCCTCTTGTTTATAGATGTGGTGCACAACACACCCATAAGCAAGAGTCTACGTAAACACGGCTTTGTAGAATCCCTAGGGCGACCTGCTCTGATACCACTTTTGTATCCTATTGGGGTGGACAGGCACCCGTAGCCATAAAGGCCTAAGAGTACCAATCTATAACCTTGTACTTCTCATACATGTAACTATGACAACCAAAGGTTCTGACAAACATGATATTATGCATCTATGAGAATAACTACGTAGGCAAGCACAAAATTATATATACAAAACTTGGCCATTGGGGCCACCACGTCTGAAGGCAAGACACTACCATAACTTTACATTAGTCTACAAAGCCTCTAAAAGATACATAGACTTAGTTAGGGTCGGGACAAACCCCCACCCCACTCTTGACTTACTGCATAATACCAAAATATATGGAACAGACTCGGAGAGCCCCGAATCAACCTGGATATCACCAATAGTCACCGAATGCTCCTACTAGTGAGATGTATGAGCTGAAGTACCTGTGCCTACAACATGAAATACAGGTCCCCCGTGAGGGACGTTAGTACGAAAATATGTACTGAACATGTAAGGCTGAAGGTAAACAACACATGATACAAGAGCTCAATAGAAATCAAATACAAGTGCATAAGTAGAACTAGTAGACCACCTTTATATATACTTATGGGACTACATACATTACGTTCCCTTGTTCATTTTTACCTTTCTTACTTCAAAATCTTTGTAAGCCATATATAATGAAAATGACCAATTGATCAGTGGTAAATAGATAAATTAGGATTGGCCCATGCTAGGCTTATGCCCCTGAGCTGCTACCTACATATACAGATTGGGATCGGTCCATGCTAGGCTTATGCCCCTAAGCTGACACCCATATATAAAGGTATCGATATCGGCCCATGCTAGGCTTATGCCCTTGATCTGCCACTCATTTTATAGATTTGCGTTACTTAGTTTATTTAGCCTTTGAGATTGTTACTTTGATGATCATAACATTATGGTACCTTGAAATAATAATCTGCCAATAAGAGACATGTAAATGGGAACTTAATGAAACAATGACGAGGTAGGGAGTTGTTGGCATACAAATGAAGTGTTTAGGAGATGAAAATACACATGAGTCTTATTTGAGTAAACGAAGAACTTCCGAAATTTCTAGTGAAAATAGATGTGCAGGTTAAATAATAAGCATGTATTGGGATGTTTTAACATATTAGAGAGTGGAAAAAAGGTCATTGGCTACATGGGATATAATACGCTGCCATTATGTATCACTTGTTATAGGATAACTTTGGAAGCTTACTTGATAGAACAAATATCAGATTTCATGCCAAAGAGTGCAAAATAGAGTATGCCTTACATACCTGATTATATAACTCTGAAACTGACCAAACTTGACTTCTCGCCTTTCAGATTACTTATCTATAATAGAAGATATGGTAAACTAATATTAGCAACCAATCGACACGTTTGGGCTATTTAACTTCACCAAAATAGTAACCGGGCAGTAAGATCTTAATCTATCAATTAAGGGTGTTATTTTAAACCTTTTCTCCTCCAATTACACCCACATACCATACAGGTTCTTATAAGATTTATCTAAACCACCTCGGTTTCATTACACATTCCAAACAATACGCAAAAGAGTTTGGGCAGTAAATAAATGCAATAATTGGTTTAGTGGTGTACCACCACACCTTTCTTCTATATTTCATCACAAACTAATCATACCTTTCTCCAACATCAACCTAGCAACCCATAACATATACATACAAAACAGTGCATAAAACAGTCTCAAATCCCTTTTATTATAGCAATCAATTATTGAACTCATCATCTCTTGAGTTCTCAATAACAACACATCCATAATTCTCTTTCAAATTCACATATAAGGAGAACAAAATAGAGCAATCACCTTACCTCAATCTTGCAACTTATTCTTTTAATTTGAACTCCTCAAAACTTCAACTTTCACTTTCCTTCACACTTTAAACCAAAGAAGAAAAAAGATCTCTTAATAACAAAGAAAAGGTGAGCAAGTAGCTTGTTCTATATTCTACCATGTATTTATAATTAGGCACCTATAGCATGTTTTTCTAATTTTCCATGAGTTAATTAAGCTAAAACATAAGTGTTTTAACTTACCTTGGGCTACAAAGGTGAGGGTTTCTTCAAAAACCCTAGAAGAAATTTTAGGGTTGTTCCTTGTTGTTTTAGAGAGAGTAGAGAGATTTTGTGAAATATACTCTTTTTTGTGACTTAGAAATGAAGTAAAATGACCAGCAACTTGGCCTCATAAAGGCCCTATTTTTTCCACCTCCTTAGCTGTTTTGGACCTTAAAATTGGTTAAATTGGTCCAAGTAGGTGATGCACCTACTTACTTAAATTCTTATTTTGGGCTCAATTTACTTGGGCCTTAGGCAGATTTGTGTATTGGGCCATTTATCCATTTCTTCCTCTTTTATTCAATTTGGGCCCAAATGAGTACATTAGTCTATACCCAAATCTGGTCCATAGCCATGGGTCCATTAATTTGGTCCAAATAGCTTAAGTAGGTGACTCACCTACTAGCTTAATTAAGTCAAGCAAACACCTCAATATTTTATTCTATTTCCAGCTCCTAATCCCTTTAACCTAACCTTCAACTTATACACACCTGGTCACTTTAAACTTTAGAATCAAATACTAGCTTACGATCCCAAGTTTAAATAGTCATATCGACGTTAACTTGGTCGCATCACATTAAACTGTGAGGGCAGCATCTATAATTCCATATACACCATTAATACTTGCATAACAAATCTCATATGTTACCTATACCACAAGGCTATACCAGGTTCCATATAATCAGAACAAGTAAAAGCAAAATACCGGATGTTACTAAGAGTTAGCTTGAGATCACTTGTGACCCTAAGCACCGTGTGACGTCTCGGAAACCATTTTTAAGACGTTACACAAATATAGTAGAAGATATATTTTGTTCAAGTAATCATTTATTGGGGTGTTTTCAGGATGGTTATGATTAATCCAAAAGATACTGTTTTAAATGCAACAAAAAAAATGCTTGAATCTCAAACAAGCTTCGCAATTGTGGCTATTGACAAGATACCGCAAAGAATTTTAACGTGAGTATTCTTCCAATGTGTCATTATATAAACAAGAAAAACAACATATAGTGTAATGAATGGCATACTAATCACCAAAAATATTTTCTTCGTGGTCTCTATAGTTCAAAGGACATATTAATGCGAGTCTTAGCACAAGATCTTTCACCAGAGTCCATTCTTGTTGATAGGGTACTTCTTTTGATTTAGTATATAAATCTATTTATAATAGTAATTTAAAAAATAAAATAGAGAACTTGTATTTTTTTTTCTAACTATTCTTTTATTTTTCATCCCTGTTTTAAGTTATAGAAGAAGACCCAACCTTTTACAACTTTCTTATTATATGATTTATGTTCAGGTAATGACTCCCAATCCCGAATGTGCTACAACAGATGCACCAATTGTTGATGCTTTACATCCAATGCATGACGGAAATTTTTTACACCTTCATATTGTTGTTAAAGGTAGCCTAGACATTTTAGAATATATTTTGTAAGTGGTTATCCGCTTTTCCTAATCTAATTATATTTGTAAATTAATTTGTTGTAGATGGAATTGTAGTTGATGTAGTTGATGTGCTTCATATCACTCATGCAGCTGTGGCCACGGTGAGGCAGCAAACTTAGACATTTTATATTTTAGTAACATATTAACTTCTCTATTATAAGTTATTACTATGCGCTTATAGTTTCTTGCCAAAAGTATTGAAGCATTCAACCTTGTCATATTTATATATATCAGTGGAAAGTAGAAATGATAAACATAAGAGGACATATAAATTATTCACAAGATAGTTATTTTAGCATAACATCTATGATGCTTCATCATTCTTCTTACGGGCGCATCAAAGGCCAATCATGAAATTTTGAAAGGATCATGGCACTTAACACACAATCAATCATGTCGAAGAAAAGGATAAAATCTTAAAATAATGGGGAAAAGGTTTGAAATATACTTAAACTTGGGTTAAATTTGCTATAACACACCTCAACTTTGGGGGGTCCTATGATCCCCTCGACTATTTATTATTGTATTTCTGTGCAATATACTTGTCCAACCGGATCACTGCGTGAATACACGCACACTGAGCGCATAAGGGTCTGAAGTGGTCTATCTGGAAAAATGTATGCCACAAAAATATGATAATAAATAGTCGAGGGGGGTCATAGGTGAAATTCAAGGAGGGGTGAATTAAAAAATTTTCTTGAGTCAACTATTAAGCCTTCGCAGTCGACTTACCTTAGATTTAACCAAATAGTAAAGTAAATAAGTAAATAAACGAAGATTTATCTTGGTTAGGAACACCAGTGTGTGCCTACTTCCAGTTCCTTGGGTTTCAAAGCTTCCTTTAGATCTTTTCAAAGTGTAGTCTGAGTAAAACGATAGTAAATAAGTTCAGAAACTTAGTTTGATTTTCGAATCTTGTGACACAGTCTCAATCAGTATGACTAAGTCAACTCGATCTTACTCTTGTATGACTGTTGTGAGCTTAAGAAGTACAAAGCTTTATTGAGACTAAGGTTGAGACACACTGAGATTTTCTTTTTGAAGTTGCATGAGGGAGTGCTTTGATCTTTAGTCTTTTCTTTTATTCTCTTCAGCTTCTTCGGCTTCTACTCTTCATAAGGAAACCCAGAAGATTTTTTTTCAATCAAGGGTTTGAATTGATTCATTAATTGGGGGATGGCACCATAAAGTATGTTCATATCAGATATGTCCATACGTGGAGCCTTCACAACCATACATGTCCATATCAGATATGTCCATGTAGAGGGTGTGATCTTCTTTTCTTTTGTTTTTTTCTTGATTGATTCATTTGGTTTATATCTAGGAAGCCACTAATCTCCATAATTGATACTCTTCCAAATTAGTGTTGGCTTTTTTGTGAGTGAATGTCTGTTTCCTTTCTCAGATATTCTGGATTGATTTATAAGGGATATTTTTGATCTTCTGTATGTGAATTGTATCCTACAAGATATTTTTTTATTAGTTAGTCCTTATAAAGATATATAGTGAGAATATGGGGCTAACAATCTCCCATTTTTTTATAATGACAAATAATAAACATCAGTTGACTTCCTTGTCGATTTATAGTCGATTTGGTCCCCCTATCTTGTTAAGCATTTTAGCCTGCAGCATTAGTTGACTCTCATCCTTTGATATTCGACTTGATCCCCCTTACTTTAAAGAATCTTTGATGTTTTTTTTTTTTTGGAGCATCAGTTGACTCTCATCCTTTAATAGTCGACTTGCTCCCTGACTTGCAAGCACTTCTGATGTTTTTGCTTTTCTCCCCCTTCTGACATAATAAAAAAGAACAACACAACAGATAGATAGACAAAAGAAAGGAGTAGGCATATAGCAGGTAAATAGTCAAATGGATTACCAAAAGACTAAACAAAACAAAAAAAATGTGGTAGACAGTGTTTAGAAATCTTTTTACAACCCAAAAAGAAGTGACAGGACCCTCTTTGGAATAGAAATTATCATTCAATGCTTGGAAAAAAAGTATGTGAGGTTACTATGTATGCTTTGGTAGAATCGTTCATAAGATTTTTCTACATTTTTAGATATGAAGGAGTAGGAGTTCTAGACAGATATTACAAGGTCATCGTTTGAGGAGTTGAATTCAGACTTTAAGGATTCCATACGAGTAAACATCCGAGTGAATAAATTGAAACCTTCTTACTTGATTCTGCCAATGGTCGATTGTACCTTGCCTATATCAGTGCTTGTGTTCTTCCCAAGACCCAGCAACTTGGAAGTCGACTCCTGAAGCAGTATCACTCCTTTCTTAATAGCTTTGAAGCGATCTTTGAGCTCCTTTAATTCTTTCAACATAGAAAGCATAGGGTTAGAAACTGATGTGATTACCTTAAGGAGATCTAATTTTGCTCTGGCAGAGTCCTTTTTGTGTCATTCATTATCTACTAAGACGTATCCCATGCTGGCAAAAGTTTTGGAATCATAAGTAGCAGAGACTTCCACCAGAGGGTATGAAGAGAGGTCAATAGAGTAATGTAGGAGGATCCAGGTAATTATTAGTCCATAAGGCAGGTTGACAGAGGTATAAGCATCTGCAACATTCTCAAGCATGTATTCACAAAACCAATCAGCCCAATTTATTTTATGCTTTTTTACTATGAAATATAGGACAAACACATCAAAGTAGGTAATATTGTTAAGGGATCCCTTTCTTAGGATTAGTGTGGTGGAGATGATGTGAGCCATGATGTGGTACTTAAAGAAGAGAGACAAGGGGACCAAAGATGGAAGACATTGTGTTTAGGTCGGACAAGGTCTTTTTTGCCTCGTCATAGTTGACTTCAAAATCTCCAGGCCAGGACTCATTTATAAAGCGAATTACCCTAGAAAACTTTGTATCAAACACCTTTTCAAATAGAAAATCATTGAGTATGATTCTTGTACTAAGCACAAGAGTCTCTAATTAGTTGTTGTCAGAAGAGAGGCGGATATTGACATAGAACATTCGAACTAGATCCTCATAAACTTCAATTTCACATAGACAAAAAACCATTGACAAGTCTTTAAATTTATATAAATAACTGACATTGCAGTGAGCTTCCTTCAATTAACAGAGATTTACTACTCGATCGGGTAAAATTGAGCAACTTTTGAAGGCGGTAAACTTGTCTTTTTGCGAGCAGGTCCAAAATTTATGCATGTCTCCTAGAGGAAAAGGATCCAAAGGAGTTGAACGAGGTTTCTTGACTAAAGAGGTTGGACTTTGGGCAGGATATTTTTTAGTGACAGATGATTGTCGAGAGTGGGACAAAGTTTCATCAGAAGATTTAAAGGTGAGGAGATGATTATTGGAGAGAGGCTCTAGAAGGGATTTTGAGATATTTTCCATGGAGAAAGTTTTGGTTATTTGAAAAATCCCGAACAAGGGTTTTAAAGGTATGGAGAGAAAAATGAAGGGATGGATAAATGGAGAGAGGTGAATGAACTGGGGGGAAATAAAAAGAGGTAAAGAGAATGAGGCGACTACTGAGGTGAAAGGACGACAAAAAATGGTGTTGGGAAGATAAAAAGATAAAGAAGCAGTAAAGATGGCATACAAGAGGTAAATGTAATGATGATGCTTTTTCAAAAAGGTTAACCATAATTAAAAAGAGTCAAAAATAATGAGGCAGTTAAAAAGAATTTTCCAAAAATAAAAATCATAAGTTATTAATGGTGATAATACCAAGTCTTTTACGAAGAAATAAAATCTTTCATCCAACAGGGGCTTAGTAAAAAATTTGTCAACTGATTTTTGAAATCAACAAATATTAGGGAAAAATCATCATTTTCTACATGATCTCGAATAAAATGATATTTAATATCAATGTGTGTAGCCCTAGAATAATGCACGGTATATTTAGATAAACTAATAACACCGGTGTTGTCACACATTATAGGCATAAATTCAAATGACAAATATAGGTTTAATCTATAATATTTCACATTTGAACACTATTATTCTCCCTTTTATCTATTTTTTTTTGTGAGATGGTGGTATTAGATTATTTGAAGCTTAACCCATCAACTAAGGATTAAATAAAAGAGAAAGGAGGAACTTAGCTTCGACATATCAGCTGACTAGCTGGTGACATGATCCAAAACAAGAAAGTTGAGGAGTCGATGGTGGAGCCATGGTTTTTGACGAAGGCGGTGGTAAAGTTAGTTTCCAAATTCAATCGATTAAACCCTTATCTGAATTGGGGTTTTCATTTTATTTTTATTTTGTTTTGTTTTTTTTGACCTGGGTAGGCTAGTTATGGACCAGTTTATTTAATTATTTGTATTTATAAAATAGGCTAAAAGCCTAAATTTATTTCAAAAAATAAATGACAAATTAAAATGAAGTAGTTGGTGCATAATCCATAAAATTTGAGTAACACAACTTCCAACGGCTATGTATCCGACTTCAGTTGTTGATAGAGCAACTGAAGTTTGCTTCTTGCAATGCCATGAAATCAAGGCATCACAAGGAATTTAGCATGTTTCATTAGTACTTTTTCTATCATTCTTATCGCCTACTAATTCAACATCTGAAAATCCAATTAAGTCAAAATGAGAGAAGCGAGGGTACCATAATCCAGTATCCTGTGTTCCAATGAGATATTGAATGATTCTTTTGATGACAGTCAGATGACACTCTTTAGAAGCTGGCTGGAACCTTGCACACTTACACATACTGAACATGATGTCTGGTCAACTGGCGATCAAGTGGAGGAGTGAGCTAATCATTCTCCTGTATGTCCTTTCATCATCGTCTTTTCCATATGAATCTAAATCAAAACTTCTGGATGGAATCATTGGGGTTCCATAGGCCTTTCCCTTTTCCATGTCAAAATTTTTGATAAGTTATTTTGTATATTTGGCTTGACTAATAAAAGTACTAATACACCTAAATTACACCTCTCTTATGAGAGAGTAAGCAGTCGTTGTCAAATATATAACCCAACTAGGTTGGGGTCGAATCCCATAGGAAATATGGTGCTAATTAAGTTGTATACAGATAAGTTAACTTTTAATCGTTCATTTTCATAAAATAAATAAGGGGGATTTGATTCAGTTCACAAATTAATGGTTCCAGTTTAACAAGATGAAATACGTGTAGTAGTACTCATATTCAGAGAAATAGCAAACTAGGGTTGTGTCCACCTTGTAGTTTTCAATACTTTCTAACTATGGGCTTTACGAATTCATACATGCATCATGATTATAGAGAAACGTATTGTATTTAATAACATAATCCTAGTGTTTCTCAACCATCAAAGACTAATTCACTTTAGTTCTCTCAAATCAAAAGCATTTACTAAAAACAATACGAAGTCTCCAAGTATTTAATCCTGTTAAGGCATTAACGTATGAAATAGGGGTTGAAAATCCTATTTTCTTGTTACTACTCTCTTTTTCGTACATCAATCTTTCTTTCGAACAAGTTGTCTTTTAAGGTATATCCTTTATGTTTGCAATCACAAGAATTTAAGATAAGCGAAGAGAGTATGATGTAAACAAATCAATTCATAATAAATTTAAAACCTAAAGTGATATATTGTATGCTACAAGGCTTCCATAACCCTAACTAATAAAATTAGCTACTCATTATACCAAAAACTAGAACAATCTTGGTGGAGAAGATGAATAGCATTTTTTCCTTAGTGTAAGCCGCCTCTCTCCAATCCTAAATAATATAGAATAATTCAATAATGAATAAAAATTCAGCATTAAGCATTTTAATAATCTTTTCTCTCATAATTACCTTTTAAGTCCCTGAACTAACTATAAATGACCAACTAGTCTCGGACATAGTTTCTAGGCGCCACATTTGGTCCAGACTGCTACTCTCTCTTGTTTCATATGCCATCCATATTTGATAGTCCCATTATGTCTTCATCTACTTCATTAATACCTAAAATCATGCTAATCACATCGGTTAGCTCAATTACATAGAAGTAGAGTAAACACATAAGAAACTAGGCACTTTGTTCTCTAAACTTAGCTAAAATGTGAATAAGTTATGGTGCTTAGGCGTATAAATACACCCAAGATCAAGTACCTTTTGGGGTTTGATTGATTTGTAATCCTAATAAAAATGTGAGCTCTCCTATGAGGCTTATTTTAAATTCTCCTTTCAACAAATTAGAAAAATTCTCTCACAAGGAGATGTTAGGACTACCAAAAATAATATCGTCAATATAAATTTGCACAATGAGTAAATTAGAGTCAAGCTTTTGGGTGAATAGAGTTGTATCAATTTTGCCTCTTTGAAAATTATTATTTAACAAGAAAGTACTCAACCTCTCATATCAAGCCTTTGGAGACTATTTGTGATTGTAGAGTACTTTTTATAATTTAAAAACATAGTTTGGATAAGATGGATTTTCAAATTTGGGGGGCTGTTTTACAAAAACTTCTTCATGAAGAAATCTATTTAAAAAATCACTTTTGATGTCCATTTAATATATCTTGAAGTATTTGAAGGTAGAAAAAATAAACAAAATGCAAATTGACTCTAACCTTGCTATAGGAGCAAAGGTTTCGCCATAAGTAATACTTTCTTGTTGGGAGTAGCCTTGAGCTACAAGCCTGGCCTTGTTTCTAATAACCTTACCAAATTTTTATTTCTGTATACCCATCGGGTTTCAATTATTGAGCAATTCATAGATCTCTCAACTAGAGTCCAGACTAGATTTCCTTCAAATTGATCCAATTCTTTCTTTATGAACTTGACCCAAGATTCATCTTTAGGGGCTTCATCAGTCTTCCTGGGTTCGATTTGAGTCACAAGAGTAACATATGCTTACTTTCTTAATGAGGTTCTTGTTTACATATTATTATTTGGATTTTAGATGATAAAATCATTTGGATAGCTACCATTTTTTTTCCATTCTCTTGGAATACTTATTTTGTCTCAACTATGGGAGTTAACTCTAGAAGGGTTATAGTCGACTCATCTTTTAGAAGCTGTGGATTTGTTCTTGCATTGGCTTCAGATTATAGATTATTTACCTATTTTTTATCAATACTCAAACTTATAGGAGGGTGATTAGCTCCATCAAATATAATATGCATAGATTCTTCAACGTATAAAGTCCTTTTATTATAAGCTCTATAGGCATGCCTGGTGGGAGAGTACCCAAGAAAAATACTTTCATCACTTGATGGCTCGAATTTTCCTAAGTTATTCTTACCATTGTTTGGATGATGCAATTGCATCTAAAAGGGTGAAACTAGCTAATATTAAGCTTCTTCCCTCTCCACAACTCATAAGGAGTTCTTTAGAATTAGTCTAATGAGGTATTTGTAGATGATGTGACAAGTTGTACTTACTGCCTCTGCCCAAAAGTAATTTGAAAAATTGTGTTCTACTAGCATGGTTTTTGTAGTTTATTAAAGAGATAGATTCTTTCTCTCTACTACACTATTTTGTTGAGGACACCAAAGTGATGAGAAGTTTTGAGAGTACCCATTTTGAGCATAGTATTCCTCGAAAGCTTTGTGTAAACTCTCCAACATGATTACTGTGAACATAGGTGATAAAGTGTCTCACTTTTCTTTGTACTTTTCTATAAAAGATCTCAAAGACTGTGAAGACCTCATGTGTATGAGCAAGAAATATTACCCAAGTAAAATGAGAATAATCATCAATAATAACAAAAATATATCTTTTTTCCACTAATACTTATAGTTTTGGTGGGACCAAATAGATCCATGTGGATTGTTTGAAGGGGTTTAGTTGCAGTGACAATATATTTGACTTTGAATGATATTCGAGTTTATTTACCCAATTGGCAGGCATCACAGATGTGATCCTTCTCAAACTTGAGTTTTGGCAGACCTTTCACCAGTTCAAGTCTGGAGAGTTTCTCAATGATATACATACTGGCATGCCCATGCTTTCTATTCCACAACTATGTGTCATTAGTTTACATAGTGAGGCAAGTTAAAATGGAAAAGTCAGGACTATTTAGAATATAAATATTATCAACATGTTCACCTATAAGAGAGATGTCTCTTTTATCATGTTTGCTGAAGCAGCTTTTGGCTCTGAAGGAATCTCCAAATCCTGTATCACACAACTAACTGATACTAAGCAGGTTGTGTTTGAGTCTGTCTATGAGATATACTTCAATGAGTTTGCATGAGGAGTTAAGCTTCACTGAGCCATCTCTGATGACATCACCTTTAGCATTGTCACCAATTTCGATGATCCTCCTTCTATTTTTATTAGAGAATAATAACTTTTCATTTTTCTAGTCATGTGTCTATAACATCCATTATCGATAACCCATATTTTTTTTATAGCTTTTGCGGATTTGTTCCTCGTATGATTCGCCTTTAGCCACGAAACACATGTTAGTTACTTCTATTTCTTTCTCAGTTTCATCTTCAAAACTTCTAGCCCCAAAATTTTTGTTCCATCTCGATGATCTTCTTTTTAATTTAGGATAGTTTTGTTTAAAGTGACCTATCCATCTATAGTAATAGCAGTGATCATCCTTTTTTGTTAATTTATTATTTTTGATTCATTAGGTTCTCTGCTGTCTTTGTTTCAAGATTTGCCTTACTTTGAGATTTATAAGAGTCATTCATTCACTATTGGCTTCTTCCAGGATGTCTTTCTCTTTAGTTAATACAACATTGAATGCTACTAGTTTCTTATTTTCTTCTTTTTATACTTGTTGATATAATTTCATTCATATATGAAAAGATTACCTCAGAATTCGTCATATGTCATATTATGAAGGTTTCCATCTTCTAGAATAGAAGCTGTGGTCTCCCATACTTTAGGGAGGCTTCTGACCAGTTTCTGGACTTATATACTAGGCGGATAAATCATCCCTAATAATTTCAGCTCACACACAATTTTTTCGAATTTGGCAAACATTGATTCCATATTTTTATTTCCTTCTATTTTGAATAGCTCGTATTCATTAACCAGATAAAATTTTTTTGACTTTTTGACTTTGGTGGTCTTCACAGGTTGATATCTTGTTGTATTCTTCTCCGTTTATGAAACACCTAGCCTTAAAACCATTGAAAAACTTCATTTTTTGGTGTTACTGGGTGGGTACGACTAGGGGTCTTAAGTCGTACCCCTTGGATATGAGTTGTATCCTTCTTATCCTTCCCTCTCATATCCTAGGTAGCATGGTGAGGGTCTCTCACTATCCTAGGTATGAGTGAGTGAACCTTCCCTCAATCATACCTAGGTGAGTAGTATGGGGTGAGGTCTTAGCTTAGAGTGGCTGATTTTGTTACAAATGGAGCATACAATTTAGGGGTAAGTTGTACACTTTAGATATGACACATGGGAGTATATTTGTATCCTTAATAGTGTGTGTGACCTAGGAGAAGCCAAAGGTACACATTAAGGTACCACTCGTACCCTAGGGTATGACTACTTAGGTGAGTCATATGGTGAGTCGTACCCCTAGACGAGTTCAATCTCTAACTTTTAACTAAGGGCCTTGTAGTCATTTACCATGTATACAAACCTAAGCTCTCTTACTATATAAGTGTGTGTAGCCTTCTAAACATCTATTTTTGATAGATAAAACACCCTAAACACTCTCTCAAACTCGTCTTTGAAGAATTGGAGGCTAGGGTTTTAAGAGTGGTCTTCAAGTGGCAAAGAGGAGTCAATATTCTTGGTGATTCATCAAGGCATGTACCTATTCCCCTTGCTAAATAACTCTAAACCCATATATTTTACACTTGGATTAGTAAGTGTACATGGTGGTTTTGAAACCAAATGAAAAGGGTTTTATTGCCTAATGGATAATGTTGATTCTTGCTTAGACTTGTGTTTATACATGTTATTAATTGTAGTTTGTACATGAATATTTCTTGTATGTGATCTAACATGGGGGGTCTTGAGTAACCCTAGTCTTGATGATTTCTACCATGAAATTGGCCTTGGTAAAGGCATATACACAAGGTATTTATAAAAATATCTAGTGAGATATCTAGTTACATAATGATGATGCTTTGAACTAGGCAATGTCCCAATATGTATGAATACTTGATAAGTGATACTATGAAGGTAAAATGAGCCATGTATTGTATAATTTATGACCTTGATGGTTTGATGTATAAGAAATGGGTTAAAGTCCTTAATATGAAAATAAACTTGAATTGTATATTGAACTAAAGTGTGGTATAGAATTGCTAATGGAGGGTGAATGGCTTGTAAGGGTCTTGAGGGCCATAGTTTGAATTATATGATGAGTTGTATTAAGTCATTGGACTATTGAAATGGTTAAGCAATGAAGGCTCCCATAAAGACCTTGTAGTCAAGTATGGTGTTGAATTGGCTAAATGGGTTGAAGTCCTTATGTATAAAATTGAATGTATGTGTATGTATAGATAATGGGTTTGAGTCCTAATGTCAACTAATGAGATCCGTGATGGCTTGTGGTTAAATTTCCTTGCATAATGAGATCTCATGAGGTCAAAGTACTGCGCCAAATAAATTATCTTGGGGTTAGGGTCCCCTATCTAATATGGCATAAGGTTAAAGTCCCATGCCTAATGTGTGAGCATGTGGTTAGATTCCCTTCCTTGAATGAATATGTGTGAGTGGTTAGAGTCCCTCACTTAAATGGATTTATATGTTTTTAGAACCCTTTAGTTGGTGATATGTGAATATGGTTAAAGTTTTATGTCTAATAAGAAATGCTTGATTCTATGAGTATGGAAGGTTGAAGTCCTCCATTACATGCATGATGAATGAGTGCTTCCTAAATATAGATGAGACTTGTCCCCTTGGTTAGCATGTGATATGTCTATATATATGGATAAGGTTATGAATGAGATTGAATATGATATATATTGACTTGTTGTTGAATAATAATGTTATTTTATCTTTATCCTTAGTTACATGCTAGCGTTCCAATCGCAAACTGTCTTCGTGTACTATGTCCCCATGCAACATAGGAGTTGGAGCATTATCTTTTCTTTTTGCATAGTGATTAGGTGATCGAAGTGGCTCATGCATTGACTATAGAGTGGTTTGCTTCCTTATTTTGAAAGACATTTATTATTGGTCCCCTATCTTTAGATTTAGTCTCATTTTGACTTGGTTTGGCTATTTTGGGGGGCTTGTCTTGACATGTACATTTCTAAACTTCAGTTTGTATAGAGGTGTTGTGGATGACTATGGACTTGGGTATATCGGCTAGTGTATTTAAATTTATGAAATGGTTAGACATTGTTTAAGTTATGACTTGTAGTATATTTTTTGTTATCTTACTATATGGTCAGGATCTACCCAACTTGTGTGATTGATGTGATTATTGTGATGGGTTATCAGGCAACCTCCAATTCATGCAGACTTGAGGTTCCCATACGATATGGCCCAATTTTGGGTTATGTCAATTTAGTATCAGAGCCTAGGTTCATGGTCAGTTGGGTGTCCATAATACCGTATCGAGTAGATTACCTTTTATGGGTGTGAAGCACGCCACACTTATAAAAGAGGAGCTATGAGACATCTTAGAAAAATATTTCCCTTTCTTGTGTTTCAATCTCAAGATATAGAGTCTAAGGTCTTGGATTCCCCTGATTTCTATTTGCTATCTTTCAGATCATGCTTCTAAAGAGATCTAAGAGTCAAATAAACCCTTCTGAGGTCACTATTGATGAAGCTCATCCAACTTTTGGAGTTTGGACCCGTGCTAGGGATACGACATCCGACCATATTTATGGGATTCCACTTATTCCCACCATCCCCAATTATGAGAGTGACCTTCCTATTCTATCACCTTAAGGGGATGCTACTAACGCTGAGTTTTATCACTTTATCAACCTCTTGACTCTATTGATATCTTCTCAAGTGGAGCATGGTGTTCGGCTACCATTTCTTTGGAGGCCCTAAGAATTGGCTAATTTATGAGGTTGAGCCCTTCTACGTTCTCTTATATGAATATTGAGGAGGATCCTCAAGGCTTTATTAATGAAATAGAGAAGATCTTTTGAATCATGCATGCTTCGGGGATTAAGGTTGTTGAGTTTGCTTTCTACCAATTAAAAGATGTAGCGTACTAATGGTACGAGGGGTGGGAGTTTTTTAGAGGTGTATGAGTGTGAAAAATATTGAGTTTTCCATATTGAAGGACTTCTTCGAGGCTTTCTTAGACTGCTTCTTTCCTCAATATTTGAGGTAGGCAAAGGTGGACGAGTTTGTGAACTTGAAACAAGGAAGGATGTCAGTTCAAGAGTATGCCTTAAAATTCCATCAATTATCAAGGTATGCTCTAGAGATAGTTTCTATCATGAGGGCTAGAATGCATAAGTTTGTCTTGGGATTGTCCCGTAAGTTAGTCCTTGAGAGAAAGGTGGCCTTGTTGATTGAGAACATGGATATTTCTAGGTTGATTGTGTATTTAAAATAAGTGAATGAAGAGAAAAAAAGCAAGTTGATATTAATAAGAGGCAAGGAAAGAAATTTAGGCCTTCTGAGCATCGTGGTGGTGATAGTAGCAAGTGGCCATGAAAGAAGTAAGGGAGTTTAAGTTCTTTCTTCGTAGTTAATATTCTCTCTTATTACCTAAATTCTTTGGGTGATCGTCAGACTGAGTTTAGTGGTGAGTCCCAGGCATAAGGTGCCCAATTCTAGGCTAATGGTGTCCAGTCAGCTCTATCTCGCCTTTCTTGTAGATTCTATGGTCAGAGTCGATATGGTCAGCGTGAAAAGAGGAGAAACAGATGTTTCCATTATGGTTAGATTGGGAACATGCAACACAAGTTCCCCTCTCCAATAGCTTCTTGGGCCAACAGGGCCCCCATTGCTACTCCTGCACCGAAGGGTGCCATGTCTGCCTCTGCTTTTTTTTTGGTATCGACACTAGCCAAAACTGCTTTTATGCACTTTCTACTCGCCAGGATTCTAAGGTGTCTCCCGATGTTGTCAAAGGTATGTTGATACTTTTCTCCCATGTTGTGTATTGTTTGATTGATCTAGGGTCTACTCTTTCTTATGTGACCCCGTATATGGTTGTGCATCTTGATTATGGTTCTGAGAGTCTGTCGGTTCCTTTTTCTGTTTCTATCTCAATCGAAGACCCTGTAGTTGTTAGAAGGTTCTATAAGGGGCGTATGATATCAGTTGGTGGTAGGGATATCTTGTAGACTTGATAGAGTTAGACATCGTTAATTTTGATGTCATGCTTAGGATGCATTGATTGCACTCTTACTATGCTTCCTTAGATTGTCGGACCCGTAGGGTCTTTTTGTAATTCCCTAATAAGTCAGTCATTGTATGGGAAGGTGGTTTCCTAGTGCCTAAGGGAAGGTTCATTTCTTATCTAAAGGCCCAAAAGTTGATTTCAAAGGGGTTTTTGTGTTATTTGGTCTGAGTTAGAGACTCTAACTTGGAAGAGCCTTCTCTAGAATCCATTCTCGTGGTTAATGAGTTTCCCGAGTTATTTTTTAATGATCTTCCTAGAGTTTCTCATGATAGGGAAATTGATTTTGGGATTGATCTTGCTTCAGACATTTGTATGATTTCTATCCCTTCTAATAGAATGGCTCCAGCGGAGCCAAAAGATCTTAAAAGGTAATTGAAAAACCTCTTAGATAAAGATTTTATCCGCCCTAGTATGTCTCTGTATGGTTCTCCCATATTTTTTGTGTGTAAAAAGGATAGTTTCCTTTGTATATGCATTGATTATCATCAGTTGAACAAAGTGACCATAAAGAATAAATATCCTCTTCCTAGGATCGATGATTTGTTTGATTGACTTTAAGGTGTGAAGTATTTCTCTATGATTGGTCTTAGATCGGGTTATGGTCAGCTTAAGAATAGAGATGCGGATATCCCTAAGACGACTTAGAACCCAGTATGGTCACTAGGAGTTTCTTGTCATGTCTTTTGGGTTGACCAATGTCCCGGTTGCATTCATGGACTTGATAAATAGGGTCTTCCATCCGTTCTTGAACATGTTTGTCATTATCTTTATTGATGGTATCTTATTGTATTCTAAGAGTGAGGTGGCTCATGTAGATCACTTTTGTGATGTGTTGCAAACTTTGAAGGATCATTATTTGTACGCCAAGTTCTCTAAGTGTGAGTTTTGGTTGAAAGCCGTAGCTTTTCTTGGTCATGTTTCTCTAGTGAAGGGATCTGGTCGATCCCAAAAAGTTGTGGTGGTTAAGAAGTGGCCTAGACCTATGACTCCAACTAATATTTGGAGCTTCATGGGTCTATACAGTTACTATAAAAGATTTGTGGAGAATTTCTCTACTATAGCTGCCCCGTTAACCAAATTAATCCAAAAGAAGGTTAAGTTCTTGCGGTTCGATGTGTGTGAGGGTAGTTTTGTGAAGTTAAAAGATAAATTGACTTCGGCTCCTATTTTAACCTTGTTCGAGGGTAGTGATTGTTTTTTGCTTTATTGCATGCTTCTCGTGTAATTCTTGGTTGTGCATTGATGCAACATGGCAGGATGGTGGCCTATGCTGTTAGACAATTGAAAGTTCATGAGAAGAACTACCCTACGTATGACTTAGTGTTGTTAGCCGTGGTCTTTGTGCTAAAGATATGGAGACATTATCTATATGGGGTTTATGTTGATATTTTTTCCAATCATAAGAGCCTCCAATATGTGTTTAATCAAAAAGAGTTGAATCTCTGGCAAAGAAGGTGGCTCGAGTTGTTGAAAGACTATGATATGAGTCTTTATCACCATCCCGGTAAGGCAAACGTGGTCGCTGATGTCTTAGTAAATTGTCCATGGGGAGTTTGGCCTATGTAGATGAGGATAAACCAGAATCAGTGAAAGAAATTCATCATTTGGAAATCCTGGAGTTCGACTTGCGGACTTCGAGGATGGTGGTATCTTTGTGCTTCCAATATCTCAATCATCTCTTGTTGTTGAGATAAAGAAAAAGAAAGCATTGTACCCCAACTTGATGAAGATCAACAGTAATATGGGTCAACACAAGGTTGCAGACTTTGTGATTGGTGGTGATGGTATCTTGAGATACCAAGGTAGGCTATGTGTTCCCAAAGTCGATGGATTGAGGGAAAGGGTCATAGCCGATGATACAAGAAGCACAAGGTAAATACGAAACAAACCCCAAATCAGTCCTCAAGTTTGAAGAACCGAGGACCCCTTTGGTGACCATTCTCGGATTCACTACAACAACAATGAAAACACAATAAAAACAAGATATTGAAGGTGTAAATACACCAAAACAGCAATAATATGACAAGATGGACAACAATAATAAGATAGGAACAACACACGTTTTTAATAACAAGAGATAGAAACGGTTACAAGAAGACAAACTACTACAAAATTACAATAAAAGTAAAGGGATAGTTAGATAGACTTAATGAAGGTATAATCTTAAGAACCCAAGAGCATATTCCACTCTTGGACCCTTAACACTACACACAACGTTCAACTATCTCTTACAAAGACACAAGGTCAGAATCTACCTCCCAAGCATCACGTTTCCAAGACATGAGATCAACAAGAGTGATTCCACACTATCTATGCGTAATTTCGGTTTTGGTGCCTCAAGGAAAGAGGACTTGTGTTTGTTTGTTTTTCAAGACTTACAACATCATGAATAAACTAATTCCAAAATCCCTACAATGTTCTATTTATACTAGGTTACAAATAAAATACAAAATGTCCAAAATGCCCTTTTAAGAGCTAGGCTCCCTTCAAGTGTATTTAAAGGTTGCCTTGTAGTGTTTCAAGGATCCTCTTTACACTACAAGTATGATATTAGGGTTGGTTTGGTGTGTTTTATGTCCTTCACTTGCACACTCCAAGCCCCGGGTTCATTACATTCTCACATGCATCCATCTTCATGGTCGTACTTATATCATCCTCCCCTCCTTAAAATGGATTTGACCTCAAATCCATGCATTGAAAAATGAAAGAGAAATAAACAAGAACACTTCCTCATGGAATGAGGTTAGGATTATAAAAAATAAACAATAATGGTATGCACTCAGAACACTCAAAATAGCCCACACCAAAATAAAAAAAACCGAGGACCCTTTGAGTTCAAATCTCGATATGCCAAGGTGGTTCTTATTTGACATATAACCAAGTGTCCTTAGTGTTAAACGCTATGAAGACATCAAAAAATTCACCAAGGACTTGTCTATGATAAGCCCCCAAAAGAAACACACCTAACCCTAGAGTAAATCTTCCCTAACCCTAAGATGGCACCGGGATCAAATAGGAAGAGTGGGCATGACACGGGTCTAAACAACAAGCCCATTTCCTATAGTCTTTTCCACAACCACACGGCCTACTCTATATATTGGCATACATATCATCACAAATAAAGAGAGAGTAGAGAAAGGTTGCACTCAATTCTACTTCTACTATGGTGTCCTCGAAAAAGCCACACAAAGTAGCAGAAGAAGTAGTTTCCAAGACCATACATTCCTTACCCTTAAGAGTACTCTCATCTTCCAAGAAGAGATTTCAATCTTTAGGAGGAACGTTGTCACACCATAATGGGTAATCATGTATGCTATATCTTCCAAGGTAAGCTATACCATCATTTTTACCACTAGGTCTATTAGGAGTGTTTAAACTATCTTCAAACAAGACATTGTACCTAAAGAGTGAATGATCTAACCCGCAGACAGATTTGGAACTTTCATTCTCTAAGGAATCATTATCAAGTTACAAAGATATGTCAAGAACATGATTAAACCTATGAGCCAAGAAAACATTAGAATCCTTACAACAACATAGGCTCATGGGTTCACTCCTTTTTTCTTAACCAACATTTTTAAATTCTTCACTCTGTTGAGACTCATTAATCACATCACACATATCCTCAAGTGGTGGGAAAGTTTTACACACAAGTTGGTCAACACAATTTTCATACGACGATGTACTTTCATTCAACACAATAACTTCAACACTAGGTGGACACAAATCGAACTTACTAGAAGAGTCGATTTGGTCATCCATAGGATTAACTAGTGTATCCACTCGCACAACATTTACATTATCTACTAGTGGTAAGGAATCAATATACTCATACGTAGGTAAGCTGCTACTCACAATCAATATCTTATTAGTCACACGTTCATCATCCACATGTACCAAAGTGTAAGAGATAGCTATTTTACATTGACGTTCATGAATATGTTTGTCTTTACCTTGGTGTGAAAGTCCTTCACAATTTTGGGTAGAAACATCCTTCGGGAAGATCTCACCTCAAGGTGTTTGGACCCTAGGTTTTGAATTTGTTGGGATAAGTGTGGATACTAATTGGCGTAGACTTTCAACGTGCCATTTTATGTCTTTAATGTTTCCAGTGATACGGTCAAATCTAGAATCAATAGGTGTGGCAGCCATGGTACCTAAAAGAAAATACAACAACGAACAACAAAACAAACAAACTTGTTAGCTCAAAAATGCCTCACCACACTCTCACTCTCAATTTTTACCTCACACTTGGTTTCACAAGTGTTGAAAGCTGACTTGTACTTCGTGAGTGATTGAGGGAGAGTCCACCTAGGTCTGGAATAGATTTTTGTTCAAGTTGACTCAAAGAAAATTTGCTTACGGACTTGAACCAACAATATACAATGAATTCACAAAGGAGAAAAACACACAAAGAACGCTAACACAAACAAACGGACACAGAACTAATTTACAATCTAGTAGGAGTTTACTAGCTTGTCAATTAGCGTTCGGACCAATCAAACGGAACTATGGAAAAATAAAAAGAAACTAAAAAAATATAAAATTTGAGCCAAAATTGTTGCGTGAACAGTAACAATGATGATGTGGAAGCACATAATTGGTTGCGTTTTCTAATAATTTTTGTTGTCCAATCTCAAGTCTTGGTCAATTTACAATTTAGAAATTGGTGAAATTTGTTTTAAGGAGGGAAATTAAAACAAGTCTTGGAGCCTTTTCAAATTCAAGTTTTCATGACTTTGACTTTCTTGTACTTGTCCTTATAAAATTGGACCCTTGTTTTATGAAAAGTTGTTGGAAAGGGTTGATATGTGATTGACTATTTGATGAGTGATGGTAAGTCTTTCAAGACTAACAAAGCTTCACCTTTTTTTCCTACACCTTTATAGATCTAATGTTCACTTTATATTAACAAGATATGAAGGTTGTGAAGAAATCCAAGAACAACATCAACAATCACCAAGAACAACCAACAACAATCTCCAAAAATACCACAATTTTCACACGGCCAACTTCTAATTTTCACAATACAATATCTTCAACACTTGGCCAAGACAACTACAATTTCAAAAAAATGTTTCTTAGGACACCAATAAACAATAATACCACGTGGAAAATATTAGAACAAAAAAAAGATGAAGACCACACGGACAAAACATTCCACCACAACAATGTTTCAATAACAATTCGGCCAAGCCCTATGTTCACGAAAACAACACCAACAATGTAAGCTCAAACTTATATTTAGACTCAAGAGTGTTAGATATGAAGAAAAATAACACTATAAACAACAAAACAAGTAAAAATCTTAGCCTAGACACAACAATAACACAATTTCGGTCAAGAACACAAAATGTACAGATTTGCTTCTTTTTGATTTTTCAGTTTTCTAACACCTTTTTTTTGAATTTTCTATCAATCAATCCCAAGATTGATCTTGTAGGAACAATATCAAGCCATTCTTTGATACCAAATGATACAAGAAGCATAAGGGAACCATGAAACAAACACCAAATCAGTCCTCAAGTTTGAAGAACCGAGGATCCCTTTGGTGACCACTCTCTAATTCACTACAACAATAATGAAAAAACAATAACAACACGATATTGAAGGTTTAAATACACCAAAAAAAGCAAAAATATGACGATATGTACAACAATAACAAGATAGTAACAACACACAATTTTACTAACAAGAGATAGAAACGGTTATAAGAACACAAACTACTACAAGATTACAATAAAAGTAAAGGGATAGTTAGATAAACTTAATGAAAGTATAATCTCAAGAACACAAGAGAATATTCTACTCTTGTACCCTTAACACCACAAACAATGTTCATCTATCTCTTACGAAGACACAAGGACGGAATCCACCTCCCAAGCATCACGTTTCCAAACCATGAGATCAACAAGAGTGATTCCACACTCTCTATGCCTAATTTAGGTTTTGGTGACTCAAGAAGAGAGGACTTGTGTTTTTTTATATTTCAAAACTTACAATATCATGAATAATCTAAGTCTAAAATCCCTACAATGTTCTATGTATACTAGGTTACAAATAAAATATAAGATATCAAAAATGCCCTTTTAAGAGGTAGGCTCCCTTCAAGTGTATTTAGGGGCTGCCTTGTTGTGTTTCAAGTCTCCTCTTTACACTCCAAGTATGAGATTAGGGTTGTTTTGATGTGTTTTAATTCCTTCACTCGCACACTCCGAGCCCTAGGTTTATTACATTCTCACATGCGTCCATCTTCGTGGTCGTACTTGTATCACCGATGCTCATGGATCTTGTTTTACCATTTATATCAATTCCACCAAGATGTATCATGATCTTAGAGAGTTCTATTGGTGGGTTAATATGAAGCTCGATGTGGATAGTTATGTTGCTAAGTGTATGGTGTGTCAACAAGTGAAAGTTAAGCACATGAGGCCCGAGGGCTTGTATCAAGAGATCCCATTACCCGAATAGAAGTGGGAGGAAACTAATATGGATTTCGCTACCGTTCTTTCTAGGTCCTGGAATCAATGTGATTCTATTTGGGTCATTATTGATAGAATTACCAAGTCCTCTCACTTTTTGCCCATGAGGACTAATTTCTTGATGGAAGATTATGCTAAGTTGTATCTTAAAGAAATTATGAAGTTGCACAATGCTCTAATTTCTATTTTCTCGGATCATGGTTCTCCATTTTCATCCCACTTTTCGAAGTTATTCCAAAATAGTTTGGGTACTAGAGTTTGTCTTAGTACCTCATTCCACCCGCAAATATATGGATAAACAAAAAAGGTCATCCAAACATAAGAGGATATGTTGCAAGCTTGTGTGATTAATTACAATGGTAGTTAGTATGACCACTTGACTTTGATTGGTTTTGCCTATAATAATACTTACTACTCTATTATTGGCATAATGCCTTTTGAGGAATTGCATAGTAGGAGATGTTGATCTTCTATTGGGTGGAACGAGGTAGGGGAGGGTAAATTTATTGGCCCTAATTTAGTCCATAAGTCCTTAGAGAAGGTGAAGATGATTGGTGATAGATCAAAAACTGCTCATAGTCTCCAAAAGTCCTATGCAAATGTGAGGCATAGGGACTTAGAGATTAATGTTGGTGATTGGATAATCTTGGAGTGTCTCCTATGAAAGGAGTGATGTGATTCAGTAAAAAGAGGAGGCTCAGTCCCCGATATGTTGGCCCCTACTTGATCGTGAAGAGGGTTGGTAATGTTACCTATGAGTTGGAGTTGCCTTCTTGTATGAACTCTATTTACCCAGTTTTTCATGTCTCTATGTTGTAAAAATGTGTGGGTAATCCTTCATTTGTTTTTCCCTTGAGGGATGTTGATATTTTGAACTCTTTATTCTATGAGGAAATCTCGGTGAGGATCTTGGATTTATAAGTTCGCTGGTTATGAATGAAACAAATGGCTTTGATGAAAGTTCTATGAAGGAACCAAAAGTTTTAGAAAGCTACATGGGAAGCGGAAGAGGACATAAAGTCAAGTATCCTCATTTTTTCCCTATTCTAAAAACTTGGGATGGAGGTATATGTTGGTCTCCTTGCTTTGATTTATGTCTTTGGTACACAATGGCTTAAAGTCCTCGATATGTTGAGTTAATTTATGTCTTTTTAGACAATGGGTTTAAGTCCCTAATACTTTGAAACTATATGCGTCCTTGTTGTGATGATTTTAAGTCCCTAGTATTTTGAGTTGCTTCATATCTTTGGTAAATAACGGGTTTGAGTCCCTAATCCTTGAATTGAGTAAGTATCCATGATAAGTTGATGGCTTGAAGTCCCTAATTTGTGTAATGAATAAGTGTTGATAAGAAAGGGTTTAAGTCCCTAAGCTTTGAAATGAATAAGTTTTGTGATAAATAATGGGCTTGAGTCCCAAAGACGATGATATGAATGATTAGTTGATAATAAGCATGATGTGTGTTATATCCTTGTTGTGTGCTTGTTCTAACTTGTTTGAAGGACATTTTGATGTGTGATAATGTTCTGGATTGTGTTTATTTCATTTTTTACCCCTCATTTGAGGAAAAATGATCCAAGTAGGGGAGAATTGTAACACCTTGACTTAGAACCATTGAAAAACTTCACCTTTTGTGTCACTAGGGTGTGTACATCTAGGGGCTTGAGTCGTACCCCTTGGATACGAGTTGGATCCTTCTTCTACCCCATCATATCATAGATAGTATGGTGAGGTTCACTTATTGTCCTAGGTAGAGTGACCCTCCCCTCAGTCGTACCTAATAGTAGGAGTCGTACCTAGGTGAGTCGTATGAGGTGAGGTCTTAGCTTGGAGTGGACTGATTTTTTTATTAGTGGAGCATACGAGTTAGGGGTGAGTCGTACCCTTTATATGTGACTCATAGGTGTCTGGTTGTATCCTTAATAATGTGTGTGCCCTAGTAGAACCCTAGGGTACGATTTAAGGTACCACTCGTACCCTAGGGTACGACTACTTAAGTGAGTCGTACAGTGGACGGGTTCAATTTCCAGCTTTTAAATAAGGGCCTTGTATTCATTTCCCATTTAAAAACCCTAAGTAATCTCACTATATAAGTGTGTGTAGCCTCATAAACATCCATTTTTGATGGATAAAACACCCTAAACACTCTCTCAAACTAATCTTTGAAGAATTGAAGGCTAGGCTTTCAAGAGTGGTCTTCAAGCGGCAAAAAAGAGTCAATATTCTTGGTGATTTGTCGTGTTTAAGCCATGTGCCTCTTCCCTTTTCTAAATAACTCTAAGCCCATATATTTCACACTTGGATTAGTAAGTGTACATGGTGTTTTAAAAACCAAATGAAAAGAGTTATGTTGCCTAATGATGGATAGTGTTGATTCTAGCTTAAACTTATGTTTATACATGTTATTGATGGTAGTTTCCACATGAATGATTGTTGTATGTGGTCTAACATGGGGGTCTTGATTAACCTTAGTCTTGATGATTTCAACCATAAAATTGGCCTGGGTAAAGGCATGTACACAAATTGTTTGTGAAAATATCTAAGTAAGATGTCTAGTTACATGATGATGATGCTTTGAACAAGGGAAATGGCCCAATATGTATGAATGGTTGATAAATGATACTGTGATGGTAAAATTAGCCATGTATTGTGTAATTGATGACCTAGATGGTTTGATGAATAAGAAAGGGTTTAAAGTCCCTAGCATGAAAATGAACTTGAATTATATGTTGAACTAAATTATGGTATAGAATTTCAAATGAAAGGTGAATAGCTTGTAAGGGTCTTTAGGACTATAGTTTGAATTGTATGATGACATGAATTAAGGCATTGGCCTATTGAAATAGTTGAGCAATGATGTCACACCTCAAATCCTATTGGGGTGGACAGGCACCCGTAGCCGTAAAGGCCTGAGAGAACCAATCCATAACCTTATGCTTCTCATGCATGTAACTATGTCAACCAAAGGTTCTGACAAACATGATATTATGCATCGATAAGAATATCTACATTGTCAAGCACAGAATTATATATACAACACTTGCCATTGGGGACACCTCATCTAAAAGACAAGACACTACCATGTTTAACTTTACATTAGTCTACAAAGCTTCTAAAGATACATAGAATTAGCTAGGGTTAGGACAAACCCCCGCCCTACTCTTGACTACTTTACAATACCAAAACATATGAAACAAACTCGGAAAGCCCCGAATCAACTTGGATCTCACCAATAGTCACTGAATAGCCTGTGCTTCTACTAGCGAAGTGTATTAGATGAAGCACCTGTTCCTGCAACATGAAATACAAGTCCCTCGTGAGGGATGTCAGTACGAAAATATATAATGAATATATAAGGCAGAAGGTAACAACACTTGATACAAGAGCTCAATAGAAATCAGATACCAGTGAATAAATAGTACTAGTAGACCACCTTTATATATTTGTAGGATTAGGTACAATACATTCCTTTCTTCATTTTACCTTTCTTACTTCATAATCTTTGTAAGTCATATAATACAAATGACTAGCTGATCAGTGGTAAATAGAAAAATTGGGATCGGACCATGCTAGGCTTATGCCCCTGAGCTGACACCGATAAATAAACGTTGGGATCGGCCTATGCTAGGATTATGTCCCTGAGCTGCCACACACATATAAAAGTATCAAGATCATCCCATGCTAGGCTTATGCCCCTGAGCTGCTACTCGTTTTACAGATTTTCATCACTTAGTTTGTTTAACCTTTGAGATTGTTACTTTGGTGGTTATAACATTATGGTACCTTAAAATAGTAATCTACCAATAAGTGATATGTAAATGGGCAATTAATGCAATAACAATGAGGTAGGGAGCTGTTGGCACACGAATGAAGTGTTTAGGAGCTGAAAATAACACATGGGTCTTATATGAGTAAACGGAGAACTCCTTAAATTCTCTAGAGAAAATAGACGTAATAGACATGAAGGTTTAACAATAAGCATGTATTGAGGTGTTCTAAAATATTAGAGAGTTAGAACAAGGTCATTGACTACATGGGATATAATACGTTGCCATGATGTATCACTTGTTATAGGATAACCTTGGAAGCTTACTTGATGGACCAAATGTCCAATTTGCATGCCAAAGAGTGCAAAATATAGTATTCCTTACATACCTGATTATATAACTCTGAAACTAACCAAACTTGACTTCCCACCTTTCAGATTAGTTATCTACAATAGAAGATATGGTAAACTGATATTAGCAACCAACTGACACATTTAGGCTATTTAACTTCACCAAAACAGTAACCGAGCAGTAATCTCTTAATCTATCAATTAAGGGTGTTATTTTAACCCTTTTCTCTTCCAATTACACCCACATACCATACATGTCCTTATAAGGTTCACCAAAACCACCTTGGCTTCATTAAACATTCCAAACAATACAAAAAATAGATTGGGCAGTAAACAAATGCAATATTTATTTGGGTGGTGTACCGCCACACCTTTTGATGTAAGAACAGCAAGGAAAGGCACAAGACAACCAAACTAAGTTACAAAACAAGAAGAAGAACACAATAATATTGTAACAACACAACAAGGTGGACAATAATATGATAAGAACAATAACAACAAGAGACAACAAATCATGGAATGAATACTACAAGATGCACAAATGGTTACAAAATTACAATGAACAAGGGATAGATAGTTAGACCTTGCTTGGTATAATCTTAAGAATCCAAGAACATGTGATACTCTTGGACCCTTAACACTACACGCAATGATTAACCTAACTCCTATATTGACACCAGATGGACTTTACCTCCTCTAAACACCAACGTCTCAATTCATGAATGCAACACTAGTTATTCCACACTAGTATCACCCTAATTTTAGGTTATGTCCTAATGAGAAGAGAGGAATTGTCTTTCAAAGTGTTATACAACTTACAAATATCATCAAAGTCTAATGAATGAAACCCTAAAAGGTTCTATGTATAAATATTACAAAAATAATGTGAGATGTCCAAAATACCCCTCAAGGGTGAGGTGCCTATCAAGTGTAAGAAGTGGGCTGATTTTAGTGTGTTTAGGCCCTCTTTAACACTTTACTTTTGCACTTCTTTTGGCGTATTCATTACACACTCATTCACGTCCATCCTCGTGGATGTACTTGTATCACCTTTCTTCTATATTTTATTACAAACTAATCACACCTTTCTCCAATATCAACCTAGCAGCCCATAACATATACATACAAAATAGTCCATAAAATAGTCCCAAATCTATTTTATTGTAGAAATCACTTATTCAACTCATCATCTCTTGAGTTCTCACTAACAACATATTCATAAATCTCTCTCAAATTAATATATAAGGAGAACAAAATGGAGAAGTCACCTTACCTTAATTCTGCAACTTATACTTAAATTTGAACTCCACAAGAACTTTAACTTTTACTTTCCTTCACACTTTAAACCAAAGAAGAAAAGAGATCTCTTAATAACAAAGAAAAAGTGAGCAAGTAGCTGTTCTATATTTTTCCATGTATTTATAATTAGACACCCATAGAAAGTTTTCCTAATCTTTCATGATATAATTCAGCTAAAACTTAAGTGTTTTCACTTACCTTAGCTTGCAAAGATGAGGGTTTCTTTAAGAAGCCTAGAATGAATTTTAGGGTTGTTGTTGTTATCCTTGTTAAGAAAGGGAGAAAGCTAAAATTTAAAAGGGAATATTATGGTTAAAGTGAGAAAAATGACCATCTATATTGATCTTATATTGAGCCCTTATTATTGACCTCATTTCCAGCCACAAATTGGTCAAGTAGGTGATGCACCTACTTAAGGGTTCAAGCTACTTAAAATTTCAAAGTAGGTAATGCACCTACTTGCTTAAATTCTTATTTTGGGCTCAATTTACTTGGGCCTTTGGTAGATTTAAGTGTTGGGCTATTTCCCGATTTTTTTCCTCTTTTCTTTAATTTGTCCCAAATGAGTACATTAGTTTAGTCCCAAATCTGGTCCATAGCCATGGGTCCATTAATTTGGTCCAAAAAGCTTAAGTAGGTGACTCACCTACTAGCTTAATTAAGTCAAGCAAACACCTCAATATTTCATTCCTTTTCCAGTTCCTAATTCCTTTAATATAACTTTCAACTTGTACACACTTGGTCACTTTAAATTTTAGATCATAATACCAGCTTACAATCCCAAGTTTAAATAGTTATATCAATGTTAACTTGATCGTTTCACATAAAAACGTACAGGAAGCATATATAATTTCATCTACACCATTAATACTTGCATAACAAATCTCACCTGTTACCTATACCACAAGGTTATACCAAGTTACCTGTAAATAGGGAAAGTACATGCAATGTAAGAGGTGTCACAAATGAAGGCTCTCATAAAGACCATGTAGTCAAGTATGATGTTGAATTGGCTAAATGGGTTAATGTCCTTATATGCAGAATTGAATGTATGTGGATGCATGGATAACGGGTTAGAGTCCTAATATTGACTAATGAAACTCATGATGGCTTGTGGTTAAATTCCCTTTCATAATTAGATCTCATGAGGTTGAAGTGCCTCACCAAATGAATTGGCTTGGGGTTAGGGTCCCCTATCTATTATGGCATAAGGTCAGAGTCCTTTTCCTAATTTACGAGCACGTGGTTAGATTTCCTTGATTGAATGAATGTGTGTGAGTGGTTAGAGTCCCTCACTTAAATAGATGTGTATGTGTTTAGAACCACTTACTTGATGATATATGAATATTGTTAAATTCCTATGCCTAATAAGAAATGCTTGATTCTATGAGTATGGAAGGTTAGAGTCCTCCATTGCATGCATGATGAATGATTGTTTCCTAAGTATTGATGAGACTTGTCCTTTTGGTTTGTATAAGATATGTCTATATGTATGGATAATGTTATGAATATGATTGAATATGATATATATTGACTTCTTGTTGAATGATGATTCTATTTTATCCTTATCCTTGAGTTACATGCTAGCGTTCAAACTGCTAACCATCTCTGAACGCTATGTCCCCACGCGACATAGAGGCCAAAACATCATCTTTTATTCCTACATTGTGATTAGGTGATCAATGCAATTCATACATTAACTATGGAGTGGTGAGATTTCTTATTTAGGAAGACATTCATTCTTGGTCCCCTATCTTTAGACTTAGTCTAATTTTGACTTGGTTTGGCTATTATCAGGGGCTTATCCCAATATATATGTCTAAATTAAAATTTTTATAAAGGTATATTGTAACGCCCTGAGTCTGTACCCTAGATGCTACATGGTGCCCATAATCCCGAGGGACCACAAACTAACCCATGACTGGTACCTACTGCAATAACTGAATAACAATAATGTAATTATGCAGAAATTGGGTGGAAACTTGACATAAGGTTCAAAACTATAAATAAATTTTGAGTACGATACATCAATACCAAAAGTGAATATCTACCTATAAATACTCTAGTTTGAAAAATCTCAACTGTCTTAACAAGGAGTTGATGGGACAAGTCCCCAACTAACTCCGACTACTAAAATAAACTGAGTACTAAAATACTGGAGTAAAAAACCTATCGTGAAACTATAAGGACTTACCACTAAGTTTGCTGCTAATGGATCAGGCTGCTAAGTATGATTGGGAGCCCATGCACCTGAACCTATGATATATGAAGACATCATAGTGTAAAAGAAAGGTATGCATCAGTACTTTAAATATACTGGTATGCTAAGTGAGGTAGGATGAGATGCATGGGTTCATATGCATGAACAACACTGACTAAATAACATGAGTATAACTGAATGAGAGTACATGCATGAATACGTATGTTGTAACTGAGGTCATGATAACACTGGATACTAAGTTCTAAATAACTGATTTACTGATATTGTACAAGTGATAGCTGAATAACTATGTCTGATAGTCCTAATTCTGTGGAACTGTTCTGAGTTTCATACTGAACTGAGTAATTGTATCTGATAGTCTTGATTGTGTAGAACTGAACTGAGTTCAATACGAAGACTAGAACTAAAACTGAGACATTGGGAAGTAATTATCTAATCGCCATACCCCTTTGTGAATAGATTGGAGTCCAACCTGTAACCCCAGTTGGAAGGATGTCAGTACTGTGCCACGGGTGAAGACAACTTTGAGTTAACCCTCTCTGACAGGAAGCTCTTTCATCAACCTTCACTGGTAGGAAAAATCATATGAGATGTATCAACCCTAGACTGGCAGAAAGATATCTCAACCTACACTAGCTACATAGTTCTATAACGCAGGGATTGCTACTAAGGGTCAAACCCTCTGCTGGCAGAAATACCCCCATCCCTGGTTTTGCTCGGTGTTGAATCCTACTCCTAACTGAATAGACACTAAACTGATTCATACTAGGCTTGACTGAACTATTACTAATTATACTCTCTAACAGATTTGAACTAAGTTCACTGAGATCCCTTGACTGACAAAATAATATTGAATTTTGTTAACTGGCTAAATTTATTGAGTTTTGAACTGAAAACTGAATTGGACTGGAATAACACTAAGTCTACTGAGTTTTTCCTGAGTTCTATAACTGATTGAGAGTACTATAGATCGTGACATGATTGAGATTATTCTGTAACTGACACTGGCTCTAAGTAAATAGCTAAATTATTGGATATTAAATATCTCCAGTACTCGATAGCATAAAAAGTAACTCATTATATGACCTTGCATAGCATAGAAATGTACACTTGCTCATAATTTATCTATAGAGCCATTTCATCAAACATTTGAAAGGCATGAACTAGTATACATGCTAACATTATATAATCTCACTATTAAATTCACACGAACAACTCATCAAACACTTGGAAGGCATTGTATATACACATAGTACTAATCAACAAATGAGAATTAAAATTTTAAGGCTTTAACATGAATTCACATGATACTACATACATAATAATTGTTTTTACATAAATCTTGCACTTAATCATGGAATAGAAACCTAATCAACATTATAATCATGAATACACTTAAATCAAAATCATTAAAATCATGAAATCAATTAACTTAAAGTTTAAAAAAGTTTATTCGACTCCAAGGGTGGAAAGGACCGTTGGATGAACACTTGACAAACCTTAAAGCTTGAATTCTGAAAGATTGATGGATTCCCTTGGAACTTGGATTATTGAATGTGATGAGCTAGGGTTTGTTCTTAAATAATTCTAAAGAGAATGAGTAAATTATGCCTTTTGGATGTCTTAATTATATGTTTTGGGGGCTGATATAAGATGGGAAAAGACCAATTTACCCCTCTGGATGCGGGTTTTAATTATTGAAAACTTGACTAGCGACACGCAGAACAGCGTGCCGCGTCATTTGCATCTACGCAATGGACAATGCACCGCATCAAGTCTGTATTGGTTCACTAGAATTTTCACTTGGAAATGGAGGAAAATATTCATCGATGCGATGGGCGACGTGGCGCATTGAGATCATATCGATCCAGTGGTTTGAGCTTTCAAACATGCCTCAAATAAAGTTTGAAAAATCCAAAACTTATCCAAGAATACCCACTGACATTTCTGATCATTATTAAACCTAAAAATCATTACTTTAAGGTCATGAGGGTCGTGAAATGGAGTCTTCAACTTACGAAGGCTAAAATAACACTAAGTCTAAATACTTATATAATAAAAAATTTAAGTTTAGGACCCCTTAACAAGCTTTAAAGGACAAAGTTAAGCTTAGAATTTTGCAGGGTCTTATATATGTGGATGACTGTGGACTTAGGTATATTGTCTAGTGTGTTGATATTTATGAAATGGTTAGACATTGTTTAAGTTATGACTTGCAGTATGTTTTCACTATGTCTATATGGGTAGGATCCACCCGACCTATATGATTGATGTGATGATTGTGATGGTTTATCGAGCGACCTCCGATTCATGTGGGCTTAAGGTGCCTATACAATATGGCCCGATTTTGGTTTGTGTCAGCTTATTACAGAAAGAATAAAACTTATATCTTATGAATTAGTTTGAATTACCTCTTGTTGTTCTTTGGTGACTTTGAAATTTTTAAGGTCCTTAATGTCAGTACTGCTTGATTCCTTGTCCTTTTCCTTATCCTTTTGTTTTTTTTTTGAGTTTTTGAATTTTCTTTGTTCCCTTCGTAATGAAAACTCATTCTTGGAAGTCATTTGATTAGATTAAGATTTAGAATCTGTTCTTCCAATATGAGTAATGTTGTCCATTAAAACATGGTGGTCCTGTAGATGAGTGATTGTCTTGAAGGAGAACTCCTGGAATTTGGTAGTTCACCATTTTATCTTTACTTAGGTGGAGTTAAGAAATACTATTACTGAGACCTACACTTATACCAATTGAAAATAGTATAGTAAATAAGTAAGAGCACAAAGATTTATCCTAGTTCGAAACACCAATATGGTGCCTACTTCCAATCTCCTTGGGTTTCAAAGTTTCCTTAGATCATTTCAAAGTATAGTCTAAGTACAACGACAGTAAATGGGTTATGAAACTTTTTTATTTCTAGATCTTGGGACATAGTCTCAATCAGTATGACTAAATAGACTCGATCTTACCCTTGTATAACTATTGTAAACTTAAGAAGAACAAAGCTTTATTGAGACTAAGATTGAGACACACTAAGATTTTTTCCTTTTGAATTTATGTGAGTGTTTCGATCTTCAGTCTTTTCTTTATTTACTCTTCAGCTGCTTCGGCTTCTAATCTTCATAAGGAAACCCAAGAGATTTCTTCTCAATCAAGAATTTGAATTGACTGCTTGATTGAGGGATGTAACCATAAAGTGTGTCCATATTAGATATGGCCATACGTGGTGCAGCCTTCACAACCATACATGTCCATATCAGGTATGTCTATGTAGAGGGTGTGATCTTCTTTCCATTTGCTTTTGTCTTAATTGATTTGATTGTCTTATATCTGGGAATCCAATAATCTCCATGATAGATACTCTTCCAAATTTAGTGTCGGCCTTCTTATGAGCAAATGTTTGCTTCCTCTCTCAGATATTTTGGATTGATTCCTTAGGGATCTTCTTGATCTTCTGTATCTTCAATGTATCCTGCAGATACTTGTTTATTGGTTTTTCCTTATTAAAATATATAGTGAGAATATGAGGCTCACAATACAACCCCCGTAGACTTGAGGCATGTTAAAATAAATTTCGTCAAATTTGAGGTATATTTTTTTCTCTTTTAATTAAAATAATTGTCACTGTTTGATTAACGAATAAAAATAATATAATATGATATAGTAGTGAGTTTAATTTAAAAAATTTAGTATTTCAACCTAAATAACATACAAATCACCTATGTGGCTTGAGACAGATCTAGAATTTAAAGTTTGTGAGTTTCTCATGTTAGATAAAAATTAAAATCAAATAGTAATTATGGGGATTTGAACTACAACAAAGAGGTCAATAAAAAATTTACATGTCCCTATACTCCACTAGACCAACGTTCCACTTTATTTATGAGTTTCGAACTTATAATATTCATATATTTACTAGATTTCCCTATATAAATATTAAATTCTTAAGAAAGTTACTAGGTTCTCGAAAACCCCCACCCAAGCTCCTAGATCCACCCTTGTGAGGCTTCGATTCTCAAAAATATTGTGTAAATGAATGCATTTTTGAAAAATACAAACAATATAATAATGACTATTTACATGGACTGATTATTAGAATTTCTAAATGTCGTCTTGGTATATTCAACTTTCTCTCTATTTTAGATAGTGAATATATGTAACCCGTTCTAATCGGTGCTCTCGGCAGAGTGTATTCTGTTAAATATATTTTTGAATTCTCTGTATTGTTTTTTTTATTTGTATCAAAATATTAATTGGTGGAACAATCATATTGGTACTTATTTAATTTGTTAATATATATGATATTTTAGCTTTCATATTTTTATCATACAAGATAAATCATAAATGTGTTAGTTATCATAAAAC
Organism: Capsicum annuum; assembly: GCF_002878395.1. NCBI lineage: Eukaryota > Viridiplantae > Streptophyta > Magnoliopsida > Solanales > Solanaceae > Capsicum > Capsicum annuum. Next base: position 183,294,760 of record NC_061122.1, on the reverse strand, counting down.
AGCTAGCAAATATAAATATTTCTTAATATTAATGTTTTTCTTATAAAATGGAATTATTATTAAATTTAAAAAAAAACTGTTGAAATTTTTAAGAGCAAGGGGTATTTATCAATTGTACACATATATATCAAGAATTCTTGTTCCCCAAGAGTATTCCTCAAAATTGCTTACTAACTAGGTGGGAAATACTACTGGAGTGAATAATGAAGTTGCAAATACAAGAATACAAAAGTTCTTGGGTTGAACAATGGAATTATCTCCAGCTGACGAGGAAGAGCCACAGAGGTCACAACATTTTTTCCTTATTATATATCTTACTTATTTATTCTTCTAATATGGTTTATAGTTAGCTCTCTAACAGTTATTTATATAATATCTCAACATTGATTTCTTGAAATTGGCTTCTGAAGGGATGGTAATGAAAAGATCTATTTCTTACCCTTCGTGGAATAGAAATCCAATCAACATTATAATCATGAATACACTTGAATCCAAATCACGGAAATCATGAAATCAATTTACTTAAAGTTTAAAAGAGTTTCTTGGACTCCAAGGGCGGAAGAGACCCTTGGATAAACACTTGACATACCTTAAAGCTTGAATTCTGAAAGATTGATGGATTTTCTTGGAACATTGATTCTTGAATATGAAGAACTAGGGTTTGTTCTAGAAAAATTCTAGAGAGAATGAGTAAATTTTTCCTTTTGGACGGCTTAATTACATGTTTTGAGGGCTGATATAAGATGGGAAAAGACCCATTTACCCCTCTGGACACGGGTTTTAATTACTAAAAATTGGACTAGCGATGCGCATACTGATGCGCTGCATCATTGTCATCGATGTGATGGCCAACGCATCATATTGAGTCTGCATTGGTTCATTAGAATTTGAACTGGGAGATGGAGGAAAATATTCATCGACGCAATGGGAAATGCGGTATGTCGAGATCGTGTTGATCCACTGGTTTGAGCTTTCAAATGTGCCTCAAACAAAGTTTGAAAAATCTGAAACTTGTCCGAGAACAGCCACTGACATTCCTGATCATGATTCAACCTAAAAATCATTACTTTAAGATCATGAGGGTCGTGAAATGGAGTCACCAACTTATGAAGGATAAAATAATGCTAAGTTTGAATACTTAGATAAAAAATTTATAAGTCTGGGATCCAATTACAAGCTTTGAAGGACTAAGTTAATCTTAGGATTTTACGGGGTTTACAATATCTCCTCTTTGGGAATATTCGCCCTCGAATGAGTTTGACTGAGCTGAGAATACTGATAGACTGAATTTAGATACAGGACATGCACAATGTAACATAATTTCATGACTGACACTACTGGTATACTGAAATTTCATACTGAACATGCATATCAGATGCATGAGTACATGGGTGGGATTGCTAATAAGCTGAGTCTCCTATACTGAACATGCATATCTGATGCATGAATATCTGACTGAACGGACTCATGAATATATGACTGGATATGCAATGGTAACTGATACCAAGTTTATAAAGAAAATCTGAGCATAAAACTGAGTAAGTTTAAATAGAATCGTTACCTTGGGCTGAGTCTGAGTTTGCGGAGAAGAGATGAGGATACTTGGTTCGCATATCTGGTTCTGTTTCCCAAGTAGCTCCCTTAATGGACTGATTCTGCCAAAAAACTTAGACTAGAGGGACTTCTTTGTTCCTCAATCTGCGAATTTGATAGTCAAGGATTTCGACTGGGACCTCGTCGTAAGAGAAACTGTTTTGAATATCTAGGCTCTCAATAGGGACTACAATTACTGGGTCACCTATACACTTCTTAAGCAAGGAGACATGAAACATTGGATGCACTGAAGCTAAGTCTGAAAGTAACTCAATTTTATAAGCTACATTTCTGAAACGATTGAGAATTTTGTAAGGACTGACATATCAGGGACTGATCTTCCCCTTCTTTCCAAACCTCTTTATTTATTTCATAGAAGAGATTTTCAAATACAAATAATCACCAATCTCGAACTTAAGATCCTTTATGCACATATCTACATATGATTTTTGTCAGCTCTGAGCTATATTAAGCCTTTTCTTGATCAGCTAAACCTTCTATAAGGTGTAAAACACCAAGTCAGGCCCTACCACTATGGCCTCACCCACTTCAAACGAACAAATGGGAGAAGTACATCTCCTTCCATAGAGCACCTTAAATAGAGCCATCTGAATGCTGGAATGATAGTTGTTGTTATATGCGAACTCAATCAAAGGTAAGTGATCATCCCAACTACCTTTAAAGTCTATTGCATACACTCGCAGCATATCCTCTGAAGTCTGAATGGTCCTTTCTTCTTGACCATCTATTTGAGGGTGAAAGGTTGTACTGAGATAGACTTGGGTACCAAGACCCTTTTGGAAGGCTTTCCAGAAATGAGAGGTAAACTGGGTACCTCTATCTGAGATTATAGATAATGAAACCCTGACAATTCAATACACTATCTCCCCCTTGGGAGAAAATATCTATCTTCTAATCTCTGATTGATTCTTTTAACTTAACTAAGATGGAATCCCTATCCTACTTTTCCTTCACATCAGAAACCAGATATGATTCTAAACTATTCTGCACCCATACACTACCTTCTGTTGAATCGACTAAGCAGACACCTAGTCAGGCAAGCTAGTGAACTTCCTGAGCTAACTTCTTCTTACCATTGTTCACTTGAGCAACACTACCCATAGACATCCTAATAAGAGCATCAGCAACTATATTAGATTTACCCAGATAATATAGGATGCTCATGTCGTATTCCTTCAACAACTCCAACCACCTTATTTGACGAAGGTTTAGGTCTTTCTGAGAGAACACATACTGCAGGTTCTTATAGTCTGTGAACACATCAACGTGCACACCATACAAATAGTGCCTCCAAATCTTTAAGGCAAATACTACTGCTACTAACTCAAGAGCAAAAGTAGGATAGTTCTTTTCATAGGGTTTGAGTTGTCTAGAGGCGTAGGATATGACCTTACCTCTCTGTATCAAAACACACCCTAAATCAACTCTAAAAGCATCAAAATACTCAACAAAGCCATCTGAACCATCTGGTAAAGTCAAAATTAGGGTTGTAGTAAGTCGAGTCTTCAACTCCTGAAAACTCTTCTCACAAGAATCTGACCACAGAAAATTGACCTTCTTCTGAGTCAATCTGGACATAGTTAATGCATTAGATGAAAATCCCTTAACAAACAGCCGGTAATAGCCATCCAAACCCAAGAAAATTTAGATATCTGATAGAGATATGGGTCTAGGCCAGTTTCTCACTGTTTTGGTCTTTTGGGGATCAACTCTAATACCATCACCGGAAATGATATGGACAATAAAAGCTACTGACCTTAGCCAAAATTTTCACTTACTTAATTTGGCGAATAGCTTATGGTTTCTGAGAGTCTACAATACTATTCTGAGATGGTCTGCATAATCATGCTCACTGCGAGAGTAGACAAAGCTGTCATCTATGAAAACTATGATGAACATGTCCAAGTACTACTTGAACACATGGTTCATCAAGTCCACAAAAGCTGTTGGGGCATTGGTAAGACCAAATGACATGACTAAGAATTCAAAGTGACCATACTGAGTTCTGAAAGATATTTTTGGAATGTCACATTCTCTAAATTTGAGCTGACGATAGCCTGATCTGAGGTCTATCTTAGAAAAGTAACTACCCCCTGAAGTTGATCAAATAAGATATTAGTTTTGGGAAGTGGATACTTGTTCTTGACCGTGACTTTATTTAGATGATGGTAGTCTATACACATTCTGAGGGAACCTTCTTTCTTAGGCATAAATAGAATTGATGCACCCCATGGGGACACACTAGGTCTGATGAATCCTTTATCTAGGATATCTTTCACCTGTTCTTTTAATTCTCTGAGTTCTTCTGGGGCCATCCTGTATGGCAGAATAGATATGTGCTGACTATCTAGAAAAAGGTCAATTCTGAAGTCAATTTCCCTTTTGGGAAGAACTCTGAGAAGATCTTTGGAAACACGTCTGGGAATTCACATGCTACTGATATTGACTCAAGAGTAGGGGTTTCTGAGTTAGAGTCTTGGACTCGAAAGAGATGGTAGACACATCCCTTAGATATTATTTTCCTTTCCCTAAGGTAGGAAATGAGCTAACCCCTAAGTACTGAAGTACTACCCCTTCACTCTAGGACGGGTTCATTCGGGAATTGAAATAGGAAAATTATGTTTCTGCAGTTGACTGAGGCATAGTAGGAATGAATCCAATCCATGTCGAGAATGACATTAAAATTGGTCATCTCTAATTCGACTAAGTCTGCTGAAGTGACTTTTTGAGACACCATAACCGGATAGTTCCTAGATACCCACCAGGCAATGATAGATTTACCTACTAGGGTATAGACTAAAAAAGGCTCTATTAGAATTTTGGGACAGACTCTTAAGTCAACAGCTATATAAGGAGTAATAAAAGATAAAGAAGCTCCTAGATCTAGCAAAGCATAAATATGTAAATGGAAAACTTGTAACGTACCAGTGACCACATCAGGAGAAATTTCCTGATCCTATCGGGAATGAAGTGCATAGAGTTTTTTAGGGCGTTGGCCATTGGTGGTACTAGAAGTGACACCTTGCTGATTCAGGCGATCGAACTGAGTTGAGGGATGGTTATGCTGACCCTGCGAACCTGCCTGAAGACACTATCTGATTTTGTAGCTTGGCTTTCTATATCTGAAATATACATTATTTTCAGCTCTGTAGATACCCTAATGGTTTCTGCTATACTTCTGGCAGAAAAGATTTATTTGGGCACTGCTAACACTACCCTGGGGTTTAGGGCCTAATGCCCTATCTCTATTACCATCTCTAAATTTTGGCATGGGAGAACTAGCTGTGGATAGAGATGGGACTAAGGAATTTGGGCAGAACTGAGAATGATTACCAGCCTCTAACTTAGGCTGGGTGAAGTTGAAGCTACCTGTTCTATCTCTCTTTTTCTCCCTCTCATTTTCTTTATTCTTAGCTTTCTCTATATACATAGCATAGACCATGAGCCTGTATATGTCCATATCCTTAATAACATTGTGGTCCTACACTCCTTGACCATACTACTAGATATACTAGACAGAAACTTACTCATCTTAGATCTGCTATCTGCTACCACATGAGGGGCAATTTGGCTAACTAAGTAAATTTAAGGGAATACTCTAGTACCATCATATTGCCCTATCTCAGATTTATAAATTCTAAATCTTTTGCTTCCTTCAACTCTAGCGGGAAGAAGCTATCCAGAAAAGCAATAACAAACTCCTCCCATTCCATGGGCCCTGCATCTGTAACCCTCTCTGCTTTTCACTATTTGAACCATGAGATAGCCACATCCTGCAACTAATATATAACTAACTTGACACTCTCATTAGCCGTCACCCCCATAATATCTGTAACATTCTGCACCTCTTCAAGAAATTCCTGTTGGTCCTCATCCTACTTTGACACGGTAAAAGATAGAGGGTTCATTCGAGTGAAGTCCCAAATCCTGGTTATAGTAATATTGGCCACTAGTTGGCCAAAACAGCAGTTGGGAGTTTATTTTGGGCTACCATAGAATGATCCAAAGTGGTGAAAGTTGCTTTGAATTCAGCATGGAAGACATGTTTGTCCTGGGGATCTGGCTGGATGGGCTGAGGTGCTGACTGATTTCTGGTTCTCTTTTTATCAGTTTTTTTGGGAGGCATATTCTATAAATGAAAAGGAGATAATGGATTAGACCGAGATTTTAAATTGGGGTCATACTCACTCGCACGATATGAATACTAAACGAAGAGAAAATTTTCCTAAAATATTTAATAGCCACCTATCCATAGGTGTGGCGTACTATACACCCATGTACAAGACTCTACTAGATATGACTTTCATACTTCTTAGGACTCTTTAGAACATTAGGCTCTTATACCAAGTGTGTTACACCCCTAATCGGTACCCCAAATGCTACACATTGTTCATAATCCCGAGGGACCACAAGCTAACCCATGACTGGTACCTATTGCAATAACTGAATAATAATACTGTAATTATATAAAAATTAGGTGGAAACTTTTCATAAGGTTCAAAACTAAAAATAAATTTTGAGTATGGTACTTCAATACCAAAACTGAACATTTGTCTATAAATACTCTAGTCTGAAAAGCCTCTACTATCTGAATAAGAAGTTGATGGAAAAAGTCCTCAACAAACTCCAACTACTGAAATAAATACTGGAATAATAAATATGTCCTCAAACTATGAGGACTCACCACTAAGTCTTGCAAAGTATGATCGGGCTCTCGTGTGTCTGAACCTATGATATAAAAGTATGCGTTAGTACTTTGAATGTACTGGTATGTTAAGTGAGGTAGGCTGAGATGCATGATTTCATACACATGAATAATACTAATTGAATAACATGAGTATAACTAAATGAGAGTACATGAATGAATACGAAAGTTGTAATAGAGGTCAAGATAACACTGGATACTGAGTTTTGAATTTTTGATTTACTAATATATAAGTTTACTGATACTGTATAACTTATAGCTAAATGATTGTATTTCATAGTCTTAATTCTATAGAACTGTGCTAAGTTCCATACTGAACTGAGCGACTGTATCTGACAGTCCTGATTCTGTAGAGCTGAACTGAGTTCTATAATGAGACTAGAACTGAAACTGAGACTATGAGAGGTAATCATCTAACCGACATATACCTTTCTTAATAGATTAGGGTCCAACCTATAATCCTAGTTGGAAGGATATCAGTATCGTCCCATAGATAAAGACAACTATGAGTTAACCCTCTCTGACAGGAAACTCTTTTGTCCACCCTCGCTGGCAGGAAAACTCATACAAGATGTATCAACCCTAGTCTGGTAGGAATATATCTCAACCTATGTTGGCAATGTAGTTCTATAATGCAGGGATTACTACTAAGGGCCAAACCTTTTACTGGCAGGAATTCCCCCATCCCTGGGTTCGCTCGGTGCAGAATCCTACCTCTAACTGAATAGACACTGAACTAATTCCTAGTTCATACTAGGCATGACTGAACTATTACTAATTATACTATCTAACTAATCTGAACTGAGTTTATTGAGTTTCATTGACTGACGGAATACTACTGAATTCTGCTTACTGACTGAATTTACTAAGGTCTGAACTAAACACTGAACTGGACTTGACAGATACTGAGTCTACTAATTTTTTCCTGAGTTCTAATACTGACTAAGAGTACTACTGATCATGACATGACTAAGATTATTCTATAACTGACATTGTCTCTAGGTAAACAGATAAATTATTGGGTATTAAATACCTCTAGGACTCAATAGCATGAAAAGTAAAGCATCACTTGACATTGCATAGCATAGAAATGCACACTTGTTCATAATGCATCTATAGAGGCATTTCATCAAACACTTGAATGACATGAACTAGTATACATGCTAATATGATATAACCTCACTATTAAATTCACATGAACAACTCATCAAACACGTGAAAGGCATTGTATATGCACATAGTACTAATCAACACATGAGCATCACAATTTAAAGGCTTTAACATAAATTCACATGATACTACATACATAATAATTATTTTTACATAAATCTTGCACTTAATCATGGAATAGAAACCCAATCAATATTATAATCATGAATACACTTGAAGTCAAATCATTAAATTAATTTACTAATTTAATTCCTTATCCTCTATGTCAGAACTTCTTGTTCCTTGTTCTTTTCCTTGTCCATTTATTTTTGACTTATAGAATTGGCTTTGGTCCCTTCTTAATGAAAACTCATGCATGGAAGACATTTGATTAGATTAAGATTCTGAATCTTTTCTTCCAATAAGAGTAGTGTTGTCCATTAAAACATAGTGGTCTTATGGAGGAGCGACCATCTTGAAGGAGAACTCCAGGAATTTGGTAGTTCACCATTTGATTTTTACTCAGGTGCAGTTAAGCAATACTATTACTGAGATATAAACTTATACCAATTGAAAATAGTATAGTTAATAATTAAGAGAACGAAGATTTATCATAGTTTGAAACACCAATGTGGTTCCTACTTCTAATCTCCTTGGGTTTTAAAGTTTCCTTAGATCTTTTCAAAGTATAGTCTAAGTATAATGATAGTAAACGAGTTATGAATCTTTTTGATTTTCAGATCTTGTGGTACAGTCTCAGTCAGTATGACTAAGTTGAATCGATCTTACTCTTGTGTAACTATTGTGAACTTAAGAAGTACAAAGCTTTATTGAGAGTAAGATTGAGACACACTGAGATTTTCCTTTTAAAGTTGTGTGAGTACTTTGACCTTCAGCCCTTTCTTTATTTACTCTTCAAAAGAAAACCTAATTGATTTCTTCTCAATCAAGAATTTGAATTGATTGCTTGATTGAGGGATGTAACTATGAAGTATGTCCATATAGGATATGGCCATACGTGGTGCAGCTTTCACAGTCATACATGTCCATATCAGATATGTCCATGTAGATAGTGTGATCTTTATTCCATTTGCTTTTTTCTTAATTGATTTGATTGTCTTATATCTGGGAAGCCAATAATCTCGATGACTGATACTCTTCCAAATTTAGTGTCGGCCTTCTTGCGAGTGAACGTTTGCTTCCTCTCTCGGTATTTTGGATTGATTCATTAGGAATCATTTTGATCTTCTGTATCTTCAGTGTATCCTGCAGATATTTGTTTATTAGTTTGTCCTTATTAAAATATATAGTAAGAATATGAGGCTCACAATAGGATCCCCGTAACTTGAGGCATGTTAAAACAAATTTTGTCAAATTTTAGGTATATTTTTTATTCTTTTAATTAAAATAATTATCACTGTTTGATTGACAAATAAAAATAATATAATATGATATAGTAGTGAGTTTAATTTAAAATTTTAGTATTTCAACCTAAATAAAATACAAATCACCTATGCAGCTAGAGGCGGATCAAGAATTTAAAGTTTGTGAGTTTCTCATGTTAGATAAAAATTAAAATCAAATAGTAATTACAGGGATTTGAACTACAACCAAGAGGTCAATAAAATTTTTACAAGTCCCTCTACTCCACTAGACCAACGGTCAACATTATTTATGAGTTTCCAACTTATAATATTCATATATTTACTAGATTTCCCTATATAAATATTAAATTCTACGAAAGTTACTAGGTTCTCTAAAATCCCCACCCAAGCACCTAGATCCACCCTGTGCGGCTTTGATTCTTAAATAAATTATGTAAATGAATGCATTTTTGAAAAATACAAACAATATAATAATGACTATTGACATGGACTGATTCTTTAACTTTCTAAATTTCGTGTTGGTATATTTAACTTTCTGTCTATTTTAGATAGTGAATATATGTAACCCATTCTAATCGGTGCTCTCAGCAGAGTGTATTCTGTTAAATATATTTTTAAATTTTTGGTATTGTTTTATTTTTATTTGTATCAAAATATTAATTGGTGGAACAACCATATTGGTATTGATTTAATTTGTTAATATATATGATATTTTACCTTTCTTATTTTTATCATACAAGATAAATCATAAATGTGTTAGTTATCATAAAACAGCTAGCAAATAAAAATATTTCTTCATATTAATGTTTTTATATAAAATGGAATTATTATTAAATTTTAAAAAAAATTGTTGAAAATTTTAAGAGTAAGGAGTATTATTAATTGTGCACATATATATCAAGAATTCTTGTTCCCCAAGATTATTCCTCACTATTGCTTACTAACTAGGTGGGAAATATTGCTGGAGTGAAAATGAAGTTGCAAATACTAGAATGCAAAAGTTCTTCGATTCAGCAATGGAATTGTCTTCAACTGACGAGGAAGAGCCACAGAGGTCACAACATTTTTTACTCATTATATATCTTATTAATTGATACTTCGAATATGTTTTATAGTTAGCTCTCTAACAATCATTTATAAAATATCTCAGCTTTGATTTCTTGAAATTGGCTTGATTCGAGAAACACGTCTGGGAATTCACATGTTACTGATATTGACTCAAGAGTAGGGATTTCTAAGTTAGAGTCTTGGACTCGAACGAGATGGTAGACACATCCCTTATATATCATTTTCCTTGCCCTAAGGAAGGAAATAAGCTAACACCTAAGTGCTGAAGTACTACCCTTTCACTCTAGGACGAGTTCATTAACAATTCTTTTTCTGCAGTCGACTGAGGCATAGTAGGAATGAAGCCAATCCATGTCAAGAATGACATCAAAATTGGTCATCTCTAATTTGACTAAGTCTACTGAAGTGACTTTCTGAGACACCATATTAGGACAATTCCTATATACCCCACCGGGCAATGATTAATTTACCCACTGGGGTAGAGACTAAAAAAGGCTCTGCTAGAATTTTGGAACTGACTCCGAAGTCAACAGCTATATAAGGAGTTTTAAAATACAAAGAAACTCCTAGATCTAGCAAAGCATAAACACGCAAATGGAAAACTTATAATGTACCAGTGACCACATTAGGAGAACGTTCTTGATCCTGTCGGGAATGAAGTGCATAGAGTCTTTTTGGGCATTACCCACTGGTGGCACTGGAAGCGGCACCTTGCTGATTTGGGCGATTGGACTGAGCTGAGGGACAGTTATGCTGACTCTGCGAACCCACCTGAGGACACTTTCTGACTCTGTGGCTTGGCTTGCCATATCTGAAACATACGTCACTACTAGCTCTGCAGACACCCTAATGGTTTTTTCCATACTTTTGGCATAGAGGATTTGTTGAGGAACTACTAATACTACCCTGGGGTTTAGGACCTGATGCCTTATCTCTATTGTCGTCTCTGAATTTTAGCATGGGATCACTAGCCGAGGACGAAGCTGGGACTAAGGATTTTGGGTGGAACTGAGAATGATTACCAGCCTCTAACTTAGGCTAGGTGAAGTTGAAGCTACCTATTCTAGCTCTCTTATTCTCCCTCTCCTTATCTTTATTCTTAGCCTTCTCTATCTGCTGAGAATGGACCATGAGCATGGATATATCTATATCCTTCATCAACATTGCGGTCCTACACTCCTTGACCACACTACTAGACACACCAAACACAAACTTACTTATCTTAGATCTGCTATCTGCTACCACATGAGGGTCATATCTTGCTAACTGAGTAAATTTAAGAGAATACTCTAGTACAGTCATATTTCCCTGTCTCAGATTTATAAATTCTAAAACTTTTCCTTTCTTCAACTTTAGCGGGAAGAACCTATCCAGAAAAGTAATAACAAACTCCTCTTATTCTATGGGCTTTGCATCTGCGACCTTCTCTGCTTTCCACTATTTGAACCATGAGTGAGCTACATCCTGCAACTGATATTCAACTAACTCAACACTCTTACTAGCTGTTACCCCCATAATATCTGTAACCTTCTGCACCCGATCAAGAAATTCCTGTGGGTCTTCATCTGACTTTGACAAGGTAAAAAATGGAGAATTCATTCCGGTGAAGTCTCAAATCCTGGCTGTAGCAGTATTGGCCACTGGGTTGGCTGAAATAGCAATTGGACATTCATTCTGGGCTGCCATAGAATAAGCTAGGGTGGTGAAAGCTACTCTGAATTTAGCATGGGAGACATATTAGTTCAGGGGATCTGGCTGGACGGGCTGAGGTGCTGACTGATTTTTAGTTCTTTTTTTGTTAGTCTTTTTGGGAGGCATGTTCAATAAATGAAAAAGAGATAACGGATTAGATGGAGAGTTTAACTTAAGTTCATACTCACTCACACGACGTGAATACTAAAAGAAGGGAAAATTTTCCTAAAACATCTAATAGCCTCATGTCCATAAGTGTGGCGCACTACACACCCATGCATAAGACTCTACTAGATGTGGCTTTTAGATTTCCTAGGACTCTGTTGAACCTTAGGCTCTGATACCAAGTTTGTTACGTCCTGAATCTGTACCCTGAACGCTACACATTGCTCATAATCCCGACAGACCACAAGCTAACCCATTACTAGTACCTGTTGTAATAACTAAATAATAATATTGTAATTATGTAGAAATTAGGCGGAAACTTGACAAAGGTTCAAAACTATAAATAAGTTCTAAGTATAGTACATCGATACCAAAACTGAACATCTGTCTATAAATACTTTAGTCTGAAAAGCCTCTGCTTTCTGAACAAGGATTTAATGGAAAATATCCCCCACAAATTCCAACTACTAAAATAAATACTGGAATAATAAATCTATCCTCAAATTATAAGGACTCACCACTTAGTCTGCTACTAATGGATCGGGCTGCTAAGTATGATCGGGGGCCCGTGTGTCTAAACATATAATATAAAGATATCATAGCACAAATGAAAGGTATACATTAATACTTTGAATGTAGTGGTATGCTAAGTGAGGTAGGATGAGATGCATGGGTTCATATACATGAACAATGCTGACTGAATAATATAAGTATTACTAAATGAGAATACATGCATGTATACGTAAGTTGTAACTGAGGTCATGATAACACTGGATACTGAGTTATGAATTACTGATTTACTGATATCTGATTTAACTGATAGCCGAATGACTGTATCTGATAATCCAAATTCTTTGGAACTATGCTGAGTTCCATACTGAACTGAGTGACTATATATGACAGTCCTGATTGTGTAGAACTGAACTAAGTCCTATATTGAGACTGGAACTGAAACTGAGACTGTGGGAGGTTATCATCTAACCGATATACCCCTTTCTAAATAGATTAAGGTCCAAACTGTAACCCCAGTTAGAAGGGTGTCAGTACTATACCACAGGTAAAGACAATTGTGAGTTAACCCTCTCAGACAAGAAGCTCTTACATCTACACTCACTGGCAGCAAAAATCATACGAGATGTATCAACCCTAGTCGAGTAGGAAGATATCTCAACCTACGCTGGCTATGTAGTTCTATAATACAGGGTTACTACTAAGGGCCAAACCCTATACTAGCAGGAATTCCCCCATCTCTGGGTTTGCTCAGTGCTGAATTCTACTCCTAACAGAATAGACACTGAACTGATTCCTAGTTTATACTAGGATTAACTGAACTATTACTGATTATAGTATCTAAATGATCTGAACTAAGTTCACTGAGTTCTATTGACTGACAAAATACTACTGAATTCTGTTAACTAACTGAATTTACAGAGGTCTAAAATAAATACTAAACTGAACTAGACTGATACTGAGTCTACTGAGTTTTTCCTGAGTTCTGTAACTGACTGAGAGTATTACTGATTGTCACATGACTAATATTATTCTATAACTGACACTGGTTCTAGGTAAACAGCTAAATTATCGGGTATTAAATATCCCTAGAACTCGATAGCATGAAAAGTAAAGCATCGCATGACCTTGTATAGAATAGAAATTCACACTTGTTCATAATGCATCTATAGAGGTATTTTATCAAAAATTTGAATGGCATAAACTAGTATACATACTAACATGATATATTCTAACTATTAAATTCACATGAACAACTCATCAAACACTTGCAAGGCATTGTATATACACATAGTACTAATCAATACATGAGCATCATAATTTCAAGGTTTTAACATGAATTCACATGATACTACATACATAATAATTGTTTTTACATAAATCTTGCACTTAATAATGGAATAGAAACCCAATCAACATTATAATCATGAATACACTTGAATCCAAATCATTAAATCAATTTACTTAAAGTTTAAAAGAGTTTCTTGGACTCCAAGGGTGGAAGAGACCCTTGGATGAACATTTGATATTGCTTAAAGCTTGAATTCTAAAAGATTGATGGATTTTCTTGGAATATGGATTCTTGAATGTGATGAGCTACGGTTTGTTCTTGAAAAATTCTAGAGAGAATGAGTAAATTTTTCCTTTTGGATGGCTTAATTACATGTTTTGGGGTCTGATATAAGATGAAAAAAGCCCATTTACCCCTCTAAATGCGGGTTTTAATTACTGAAAACTGAACTAGCGATGCGCAGAACAACACACCATATTGTTGGCATCGACACAATAGCCAACGCACCGTATTGAGTCTGTATCAGTTCACTAGAATTTTCATTAGGAGATGGAGGAAAATATTCATTGATGCGATGGGCGACGCGATGTGTTGAGACCACGTAGATCTATTGGTTTGAGCTTCCAAACATGCCTCAAACGAAATCCAAACAACCAAAACTTGTCTGAGAACACCCACCGATATTCCTGATCATGATTCAACATAAAAATCATTACTTTAAGGTCATGAGGGTCGTAAAATGGAGTTGCCAACTTATGAAGGCTAAAATAACACTAAGTCTGAATACTTAGCTAAAAATTTTCTAAGTCTTGGACCCCCTAACAAGCTTTAAAAGACTGAGTTAAGCTTAGGATTTTGTGGGGTCTTACATATGTGGATGACTATGGACTTGGTATATCGACTAAGTTAAGATTAGGATTTTGCGGGGTCTTATATATGTAGATGACTGTGGACTTGGTATATCGGCTAGTGTGTTGATATTTATGTAATGGTTAGACATTGTTTAAGTTATGACTTGTAGTATATTTTTCACTATCTTACTATATGGGCGGGATCTACCCGACCCATGTGATTAATGTGATGATTGTGATGGGTTATTGAGCGGCCTCCGGTTCATGTGGATTGAGGTTCCCATACAATATGGCCTGGTTTTAGGTTGTGTCAGCTTATTGCAGAAAGAAGAAAACTTATATCTCTTGAATTAGTTTGAATTACCTCTTATAACTCTTTGGTGACTTTGAAATTTTTAAGGTCCTCTATGTCAGTATTACTTAATTCCTTGTCCATTTATTTTATTTTTTTTAGTCTTGGAATTGGCTTTGGTCCCTTCTTAATGAAAACTCATGCTTGGAAGTCATTTGATTGGATTAAGATTCTGAATCTGTTCTTCCAATAAGAGTAGTGTTGTCCATTAAAACATAGTGGTCTTGTGAAGGAGTGACTGTCTTGAAGGAGAACTCCTGGAATTTGGTAGTTCACCATTTGATCTTTACTCGGGTGTGGTTAAGCAACATTATTACTGAGACCTGCACTTATACCAATTAAAATTCCAGGGAGGTGAATTGAAAATTTTCCTTGAGTCGACTGTTGAGCCTTCACAGTTGACTTCCTTGCAAATCAGTATATCTAATAAATCTGATTAGATTTAAGAAAATAGTATAGTAATTAAGTAAGAGCACAGAGATTTATCCTAGTTTGAAACACCAATGTGGTGCCTACTTCCTATCTCCTTTTGTTTCAAACTTTCCTTACTTCTTTTCAAAGTGTAGTCTGATTACAACGATAGTAAACGATTTATAAAACTTATTTTGATTTTCAAATCTTGGGACACAGTCTCAATCAATATGACTAAGTCAACCCAGTCTTACTATTGTGTAACTATTGTAAACTTAAGAAGTACAAAGCTTTATTGAGACTAATATTGAGACACACTGAGATTTTCCTTTAGAAGTTGCGTGAGTGCTTCGATCTTCAGTCTGTTTTTTTTTACTCTTCACCTGTTTCGGCTTCTACTCTTTATAAGAAAACCCAAGAGATTTCTTGTCAATCAGGAATTTGAATTGATTACTTGATTAAGGGATGTAACCAAAAAGTATGTCCATATCAAATATGGCCATACATAGTGCATCCTTCACAGCCATACATGTCCATATCAAATATGGCCATACATGTAGAGGTTGTGATCTTATTTTCATTTACTTTTGTCTTGATTGATTTGATTGTCTTATATCTGGGAAGCCAATAATCTCCATGATTAATACTCTTCCAAATTAAGTGTCGGCCTTCTTGTGAGTGAATGTTTGCTTTATCTCTTGAATATTTTGGATTGATTCCTTAGGGATCTTTTTGATCTTCTATATATTTAGAGTATCCTGCAGATATTTATTTATTAATTTGTCCTTATTAAAATATATAGTGATAATATGAGGCTCACAATAGGACCTCCGCAGACTTGAGGCATGTTACAATAAATTTCTTTGAATTTTAGGTATATTTTTTACTCTTTTAATTAAAATAATTGTCACCGTTTGATTGACGAATAAAAATAATATAATATAATATAGTAGTGAGTTTAATTTAAAATTTTTAGTATTTCAACCTAAATAACATACAAATCACCTATGTGGTTAGAGGCGGATCTAGAATTTAAAGTTTGTGAGTTTCTCATGTTAGATAAAAATTAAAATCAAATAGTAATTATGGGAATTTGAACCACAACCAAGCCGTCAATAAAAATTTTACAAGTCCCTCTACTCCACTAGATCAACAGTCCACTTTATTTATGAGTTTTGAACTTATAATATTCATATATTTACTAGATTTCTCTATATAACTATTAAATTCGTACGAAAATTACTGGGTTCTCGAAAACCCCCACCTAAGCTCCTAGATCCGCCCCTATGCGGCTTCGATTCATAAAAAAATTATGTAAATGCATGCATTTTTGAAAAATACAAATAATATAATAATGATTATTGACATGGACTGATTATTAGACTTTCTGAATGTCGTGTTGGTATATTCAACTTTCTCTCTATTTTAGATAGTGAATATATGTAACCCATTCTAATCAGTGCTCTCAGCAAAGTGTATTCTGTTAAATCTATTTTAGCTTTCTTATTTTTATCATACAATATACATCATAAATGTGTTAGTTATCATAAAACAGCTAGCGAATATATATATTTCTTAATAGTAATATTTTTCTTATAAAATGGAATTATTATTAAATTTAAAAACAGATTATTGAAATTTTTATGAATTGTACACATATATATCAAGAATTCTTGTTCCCCAAGATTATTCCTCACTATTGCTTACTAACTAGGTGGGAAATACTGCTGGAGTGAATAATGAAGTTGCAAATACTAGAATAAAAAAGTTCTTGAATTCAGCAATGGAATTGTCTCCAGTCGACGAGGAAGAGACACAGAGGTCACAATATTTTTTCCTTATTATATATCTTATTAATTGACACTTCTAATATATTTTCTAGTTAGCTCTCTAGCAGTCATTTACATAATATCTCAACATTCATTTCTTGAAATTGGCTTCTGAAGGGATGGTAATGAAAAGATCTATTTCTTACCCTTTGTCTGTGCAATATTTTTATATTCAAGATTCAAGACAGAAAGAGCAGTATGCATAGATTTTATTGCAGTATATTTTTGAATAGTTTTACAACTTACTAAAGATTATAAGCATTTCTCATATATATGACCTTGCAATTTATAGTATTTTCATATTGAGGGAACTTATAATATGTGCCTCATATGTCTGCAATTTATATAATCTTCTAATTTATAAAATAAAAATTGGGAGTTCTTTAGTTATTCATGCATATTGATATTTTATTTTCTAAACTAAGATGTTAATCATAAAGCTTTTCAATCAATTAATTTTATCAATATTTTCTTTGTGCTACTCTCTTTTGCATCATAATTCATTTTCTTCTTTAAGTGGTTACTGTCTAAATATTTTTCTGTCTGAATTATATATATAGACATATTCTTGTTTATTCATATTTTTATTGTTGAGGAGGACATTGTGAGTTTGTTTCTTATCACCCAAAATCAGTCAATATAAAAATCGTCTATGATGTTATTTCTTGTTATTTCTTCTCATAATCAGTGAAGCTTATGCTTTGGATACTATGTGGCCATATTATTTTCTTCCTTCAGATATCCAAAGCATGACGTATCTTATAAATGCAATTATTCAGAAAATAGGGGATAACATTGATCAAAAGAACATTCCTCAAATTCTGGTAGAGGTGCATCAAATTAATTTTAATTGTTCATGATTTTTCCTCACTGGATTACATTGTATGAAAAAACTATTGGAAGGTATGATAAGCTAGCCTGTTGTTCTATAAATTCATTTAGTTTGTCAAAATAAAAATTCAAAAGTAACTCTCGAAAATATGAAAGATATATTTAAATCATAAATATAATTTTTTTTATGTTTGATTCAATTTAATACTAAACAAGTCAAGACTAAAAGAATACTTGTCCTAGAAATTATTTGATCGAGTCATTTTAAATTTTTATTTAACTTAATAGATATTTCTTTACATGCCAATTCTAACTTAAATCATATCACATGACCTTAATACTCAAGAAGTATATTATATATCTACCATCAAACATATGGATGAATTCATTTTAATAGGATTTTGTTATGAAATCGAAGAAACAGAAAAGAAAAATGAAGAGAGAGAACAAAACTTATCTCGTTTATTTATTACATTGTATTTTTCATTAAATATCAAATAATATGTATCTACTTAGAGTGAACTAATGAGAATAAAATACAAAAAAAGGATGAAAATCATTTTTCTTCCCCAACTTTACCTTAAAAATCAAATTCCCTCTACCCCCCACCCCCCCCCCCCCCCGCTCAACTTCAAACAATAGTCATATCCCCCCTATCCTGATTGAATTTTTAAAATGCCTATAATACCCTCTCACCATTAACTTTCCTTTTTTTTTTTACTTCTTTAAAATCATAATATTTTTATTTTTAAAAAAATTCATGTAACCAATTTT
The DNA here is from genome assembly GCF_002878395.1 of Capsicum annuum. NCBI lineage: Eukaryota > Viridiplantae > Streptophyta > Magnoliopsida > Solanales > Solanaceae > Capsicum > Capsicum annuum. The sequence continues at coordinate 183,276,133 of NC_061122.1, read as the reverse complement.
TCACCAAGACATGAACATTATCTTCTGGACAAAAAAAGTGAGATATACTAACTAAGTATATAAGTGAATGATGATCTATAATGAAGTAAATTAGCATAATAAGAAAGTTAATTTGATTAATAATAATCAAAACTCTAATATTTATTTTACAAGTGAAAATAATAAGAAATATTAACTTTATATTAATGCAGAAAGTATAAAAAAAATAAATATAAATAAGGTCAAATTTTCAAAGATTATATTTATGTAGATTTAAATTATAATTTATGTGATGCTCTATTAGTGACAACCACAACTTATTTATTTATATAGATAACAAATAATACTTGTTTCTTATCACTTGACGCTCATACTTAAAATAGATGTTTTAATTTACTTTTCCTATTTATGAAATCAAGAGAATTGTATTATATTTTTCTTTACCATTATTATTAAATAACTACATAAAGTAGTATTATAGACAAATTTAAAGTTTCAAAGTATTATTAATAAGGTTAATTCAATAAAATACACCTCTATATAAAATTTTCTTAAGGAATGTGTCATGTCAACAAAAGTCAAGTAATAAGAAATGGATGTAGTAAGGGAGCGGTGAAATACAAAAAATATATGCATGTGCATGTACATATATACATACACACACACTCAGGGTGGCATGGTTGGGAACAATTTATCCCGAGATTAGTTATCCAAAATAAGTTGTACCAACATGTATATGTTATAACGTATCCCATTAATTACCATGGTGTAAATGATCATATAAATAATTTCGAGACTAACTAATACCTCTAACCAAATGCATGATAAAATAATCTTGAACCTCTAACCAAACACAAGATAAAATAATTCTTAATTTTATCTCCAAATTATTATACCTTACACCAAACAACTCTTTAATACATATAATATTGAAATAACGGTCTTAAAATATAAAAAATATTTTTTTTACTTATAATGTTAATAAATTTAAATAAAATACAATACCTTGGTTAAAATCTATGTATATTATATATAATATAAAGATGAACAGTATTACACATGTATAGAGTTAAAATTATAAGGGCAAATCGGATATTACATAGAATAAAGGGGGAGCATGATTATTATTTAAGGTTGAGCAAAAAATTAATTTTTTAAAGAAAAGTTAAGGGATGAAAACGATTTTCACCCCCAAAAAATATGGTACTTTCGCTAAAGATACTGAAATTTAAGGAATCGAGGTATTTTGCAATTAATGTAGACATAGACTTAGTACATAAATATTAAAAAATATTTCTAGACTAAAATGAAGTACGTATTCAACCATTAATATATATAATAAAATATAAGAAAAGTATATTTTAACATTCTTCCTCAAACATAAGTTGGTGTATCAAATTTGAGTTTGAACCCTTTATTTTTCTTCTTGAAAACCTTGTAAAATTATCTTCTTGCTTCGTCTTCATTGATCAACTCTGATGATTTTCATTAATAAATCATTTTGTGTATCATGTTTTCCAATCGTTGGAACTGAAAATTGGAGTTGAGTGCATTAAAAGTGAATAGTGTTTAAAAATAATAGTCTTGGCGGTTTAGAAAAGAGTCACGTATTTTTAACCTTATTAGTTAAAAGAATCCATTCAATTTAAATCTAAAGCTTTACATTTAAATGGAGCATTCAAGCATTAAGTATATGTAACACTCCGTATTTCGCTTGTACTTGTTCTAATTCTATGAAACTTGGTATAGCCTTGTGATATAGATAACTGATGAGATTTGTTATGCAAGTATTAATGGTGTAGATGGAATTATAGTTGTTGCCCGTATGTTTTAATGTGATGCGACCAAGTTAGCGTCGATACAACTATTTAAACTTGGGATCGTAAGCTAGTATTTGAATCTAAAGTTTAAGGTGACCAAATGTGTATAAGTTGAAGGTTAGATTAAAGGGGTTAGGAGCTGGAAATGGAATAAAATATTGAGGTGCTTTCTTGACTTAATTAAGCTTGTAGGTGAGTCACCTACTTAAGCTATTTGGACCAAATTAATGGACCCATGACTTTGGATCAGATTTGGGCCTATACCAATGTACTCAATTGGGCCAAATTGAACAAAAGAGGAAGAAAATAGAGAAATGACCCAACACTTAAATCTGCCGAAGGCCCAAGTTAATTGAGCCAAAAATAAGAATTTAAGCAAGTAGGTGCATCACCTACTTTGATATTTTGAGCATCTTGAACCCTTAAGTAGGTGCATCACCTACTTAGACTAATTTGTGGCTGAAAATGAGGTCAATAATAAGAGCTCAATATAAGATCAATATAGCTGGCCATTTTTCTCATTTTAACCACAATATTCCCTTTTAAATTTCATCTTTCTCCCTTTCTTAACAAGGATAATAACAGCAGCCCTAAAATTCCTTCTAGGGTTCTTGAAGAAATCCTTATCTTTGCAAGCTAAGGTAAGTAAAAACACTCAAGTTTTAGCTTAATTATCTTATGAAGGATTAGGAAAACATGTTATAGGTGTCTAATTATAAATACATGGCAGAATATAGAACAGCTACTTGCTTACTTTTTCTTTGTTATTAAGAGATCTCTTTTCTTCTTTGGTTTAAACTGTGAAGAAAAGTGAAAGTTGAAGTTCTTGAGGAGTTCAAATTTAAGTATAAGTTGTAGAATTAAGGTAAGGTGACTGCTCTATTTTGTTCTCCTTATATATGAATTTGAGAGAAAATTATGAATGTGTTGTTATTAAGAACTCAAGATATGATAAGTTCAATAAATGATTGCTACAATAAAAGAAATTTGGGATTATTTTATGGACTATTTTGTATGTATATGTTATGGGTTGCCAGGTTGATGTTGGAGAAAGGTGTGATTTGTTTGTAATGAAATATAAAATAAAGGTGTAGCGGTACACCACCGAACTAACTATTGCATTTGTTTACTGCCCAATCTATTTTGAGTATTATTTGAAATGTTTAATGAAGACGAGGTGATTTTGGTGAACCTTATAAGGACCTGTATGGTATGTGGATGTAATTGGAGTAGAAAAGGGTTAAACTAACACCCTTGATTATTATATTAATGGCTTACTGTCCGGTTACTATTTTGGGTGAAGTTAAGTAAGCTGAATGTGTTGGTTGGTTACTAATACCAGTTTACCATATATTCTATTATAGATAAGTAATTTAAAATGCGGGAAGTCAAGTCGGGTTAGTTTTGGAGTTATATAACCAGGTATGTAAGGCATACTCCATTTTGTACTCTTTGGCATGAAATCGAATATTTGTTCCATCAAGTAAGTCTCCAAGGTTATCCTGTAACAAGTAACACATAATAGCAGTGTATTATATCCCATGAAGACAACGACCTTGTTCCCACTCTCTAACATGTTAAAATACCTCAATACATGCTTATTATTAAACCTCCACACCTATCTTCACTAGAAAATTTTAGAAGTTCTCCGTTTATTCAAATAAGACCCATTTGTTATTTTCAACTCCTAAACACTTCATTTGTGTACCAACAGATTCCTACCTCATTGTTGTTGCATTAAGTGTCCATTTACATGTCTCTTATTAGTAGATTATTGGTTCAAGGTACCATAATATTATGACCATCAAAGTACCAATCTCAAAGGCTAAATAAACCAAGTAACGCAAATCTGTAAAATGAGTGGCAGCTCAGGAGAATAAGCCTAGCATGGGCCGATCTCGATACCTTTATATTTGTGTGGCAGCTCAGGGGTAATAGCCTAGCACGGGCCGATCCCAATGTTCATATGTGGGTGGCAGCTCAGGGGCGTAAGCCTAGCATGGGCCGATCCCGATTTATCTACTTACCACTGATCAGCTGGTCATTTTCATTATATGGCTTACAAATATTATGAAGTAAGAAAGGTAAAAATGAAGAAAAGAATATAATGTATGTAGTCCCACAAGTATATGTAAAGGTGGTCTACTAGTGCTACTTATACACTTGTATCTGATTTCTATTGAGCTCTCATATCATCTATTGTTACCTTTAGCCTTACATATTCCGTACATATTTTCTTACTGATGTCCCTCACGGAGGACCTGTATTTCATGCTTCAGGCATAAGTTCTTCGGCTAATACACCTCGCTAGTAGAAATATAGGCTTTTCGATGACTATTGTGAGCTCCAGGTTGATTCGGGGCTTTCCGAGTCTGTTCCATATATTTTGGATTGTGTAGTAGTCAAGAGTAGGGAGGGGGTTTGTCCTAACCCTAACTAATGTCTATGTATCTTTTAGAGGCTTTGTAGACTGATGTAAAGTTAAACATGGTAGTGTCTTATCTTTTAGATATGTGGCCCCCAACGGCCATGTCTTGTATATATAATTTTGGGCTTGCATACATAGTTATTTTCATCAGTGCATTATATCATATTTGTTAGAACCTTCGGTTGTCATAGTTACATGCATGAGAAGTACAAGATTATGGATTGGTTCTCTCGGGCTTTCATGGTTACGGGTACCTATCCGCCTTAATAGGATTTGAGGCATGATAAAAAGTGGTATCAGAGCAAATCGTCCTAGGGTATCTACAAAGTCGTGTCTACGTAGAGTCTTATTTATGGGTGTATTGTGCACCACATCTATAAACAAGAGGCTATGGGCATTTAGAGGTTGTTGTTTTTTAATCGTAGATCTTGCAATAGAGCCCAAGTCGTAGGTGGAGTCATATTAACCACTAAACCTATTTTTTTCTCTCATTATAGTAAAGATTCCGGTTACAAGAAGGAGTAAGAATATAGGTAAGCAAGTAAACATGGCTGCCAGAGAAAGGACCAGCAAGTCACCACCTAGAGAAGCTAATCAAAGTGAGGCTCAAGCCAAGTTTGTATCACAAACTTCTTCTACTCCACCATCTCCAGAAGAACTAAGTAGGAAAAGAATCGCATCCTTAGAACTACCTATCAATGCTACAGACCAAGATCTAAGGAATGCGGTGTAATTATTGGATCGTATAGTTGCTAGAAAAGCTCAAGGAAAAGTCATTCCAACCACAGGTTCTAGTGGTGCTGATGGGACAGCTAGTCTACGGATGCAAGATTTTCTTAAGTTAGATCCTCCTACATTCACCGGATCAGATATTAATGAAGACCCACAGGACTTTATTAATCAAATACAAAGGGATCTAGCTGTCATACATGTATCGGGTAAGAAGACGGTTGAGCTTGCAGCATATAGATTCAAAGGAGAGGCTCTATTTTTGTATGAAGACTGGAAATGATCTAGAGGTATCGATGCACCTTCAGCTACTTGGAAAGAGATTAAACAGGAATTTATTGATCATTATCTTCCATTTGAGATTTATAGAAGAATGACCTAAAGAGATGAAGACTGAGAGAAACAAGATAACAAACAAATGCAATAAAGTAAGATAGATAGCTTGAGATATGAGATTACAAGAAAAAAAGGAACCAAACCATGTATCAAATGATAAGACCCCTAAGACCCGCAATAACAACACCAAACTCTTACGGTGACCGTTAAGGGAATCAACTCCGCCTTACAACCACCGTTTCTAAGCAAAGATCAATAATGACTTTTCCAAGCCCTACACTACACTCTCAAAGAGAGAAGAAAAAGTCTTTCAATGACTCTCAAATATCCATAATCAACTAAAGAGAAAATGACCTAATAGAAGACTATTTATAGGCTAGCTTATTACATATCAAAATTGCCAAAATACCGTTAATAAAAGGGGTGGTCATGGAGTGTCTTTCTAATAAGTGTAATCCCCAAAATACCCTTAATGAAGGGTGCTTCTTCAATGCTCCAAAACCAAGGAGTCATGCTTCAACATTTGTGGACTCGAGTTGGCATCAAAGGTAAGCCCCCACGCAATCTTCCACACACGGGTTTGCTTTATGTCATGCTTAAAACGGGTCCTCCATGCATCTTCTTGTGTCGTCGAGGTGATCAAGTCTTGAGTCTTTATGCATTGGCCTCCAATTATGTCTTCAAAAGCATAGATGGCCATTTGGTTTGTATCATACTCCCCTTCTTGAAAAGGATTCGACCTCGAATCCATATCTTGCAAAACTAAAGAAAGGACAATCAAGCACAACTTCCTCATGGCATGAGGGTTAGGGTTAGTACAACAAATAACTTCATCATGCCAAGGTGGTATATACTTGAGATATAACCATAAATCCTTTGTCTTAGTCATGAAATGCTTAGTAAGAATGTTACAAAGGAAACAACTAAGAAAAGTATCAAGAGATAAATAAACTACAAAGGTCTTAATGGTAACACTAAGTCCAAAAGGTAAGGCTACCCTAGTCTTAGGAACCGTAAAGCACAATTTTTTCATTATCTCTTTAAGTGGCCTCATCAAACGTGGTGCCACTATTGGTCTCAAAGTCCACCAATCCCAATAGCCTTATCAATCAAACAAGTGGACCAACCTATAAGACCGCTACCTCTACTTAATGCAAACTTGAAAGTAGCATGGATGTCATCATAGGCAAAGAGGTAATATAGGAAAGAATCAAGTATAAAGACATGCACGAGTAAAGACAAAGAATTTAAGCGCATACATGTTATTTTCTTCAAACAAATAGACAACTTGGCATCCACAAGTTGGGATTCATTTAACTTAAGAACAAGTGTGTCAAACAAAGATGCATATTTAGAATCATTACCCAAAGGAGACAATAACACTTTTGCTCTCGGGTTTTCAAGGATGACAATTTGCTTGTCATGTATACCAAGCAACAAGATGGGCGCACCAACATCAACATTTTCATATTTGGCACCGGGGTTAAATGGAAAGAGTAGCCATAGGCACGAGTCTAGACAACACTCCCTTTCCCCATAGGCTTTACCCAAACTACAAGATATACTCTCTACAATAGCATATATATAATTAAAACAATTAGAGATTGGAGAAAGGTATCACGCAAGTCCACTTCAACAAAGGTGTCCTCATGTATGTACTCACTACTAGTTTCAATATCATCATGAGTACTCTCAACAATAAGGTCACAAATAGTAGAAGAAGTAATTTCCAAAAAATGGACACCTTCCCTTTATATGGAAATACCCTCAAGTAGACATATACCACCACTAAAGTCCAAGGAATTATTACTTAAGTCTTTACAAGAAGCAAGCAATTCATCCTCACAGTCATCAAACATGGGTGAGGTATCATATAAAGGATCACAACCACAATAAATTTTCAAGGAACTATCACTTATTGGGTTTCTTAAGAATTCAAGCAAGTTAAAATTATCATCACCCAATTGATCATTCCTTTCCAAGACCTCACATTCCCTTCCCTTAAGAGTACTCTCATCTTCTAAGAAGAGATTTCCATCTTTAGGAAGAATGTTGTCATACCATAGTGGGTTGGCATATAGGCTATAGCTTTCAAGACAAGCTATACCTTCAACCTCATTCTCACTACTAGGTTCATTAGGAGTGAACTTATCATCTGCAAACAAGATATTGTCCTTAGAGAGAGAAGGGTCTATCTATGAAGAGGATATAGAATATGTAAATCCATTATCTAAAAGATCACTATCAAGTATCAAAGATGTTTCAAGCACATGATTATCCCTATGAGCAAAACCTAGAGTAGAACATTCACTAGAGGTCATGCTAAAGGGGTCACTCCTATTTATTTGATCAGTATTTTCAATATCATCACTCACATAAGATCTATTAAACACATCACACACATCATCAAGTGGTGGATAAATTTTGCACATACGTTGATCAACATAATTCCCACAAGATAATGTACTATCATTCAACACATTAGCTTCATCACTAGGTGGACATAAATAGATCTTACAAGAAGAGTCAATTTAGTCATCAATAGGATCAACTAGTGTATCCACATTCACAACATGTACATCATCATCAAGGGGCAAAGAATCAATAAATGATGTATTGTCATTCAACACAATGGCTTCAAAACTAGGTGGACTTAAATTAATCTTACAAGAAGAGTCAATCTGGTCATCAATAGGATCAACTAGTGTATCCACACTCACAACAAGTACATCATCAACAATAGACTCACAAATAGATAAGCTACTACTCACACTTAATGGGCTACTAGCGACACAATTATCATTCACATACACAAAAGTGTAAGAGTTAGCTATTTTACCTAAAAGTTCTTGAGTAGATTCTTCTTTGCCGTGATGTGAAGGTTTTCTACATACTTTGGCAGCAACTTCTCCTTGGACTTGTGCTCTTCCACTTGCCATATTAGTACCTACATAAATGTCCTTAGAAATAGAAGGACAAACATAGTTAGCATAGTTTGGTGGTAACTCCCTCACTTCACTCCACACAACCTTTTATTTTCCACTCTTGGATTACCACCTTGCATACCCTTACTTCTCTCAATCTTTTGTCTCTTATAATCATTCAGCTTGGATAAGTGATCACATCTCCTTGCGGTTTAGGAAGAATTAAGGTAAAGAGATAATTTTCCCAATGGTCCACTACAATCTGAGGCCAATTTAGTACATTTGGAACTCTATGTTGTGCAAATCAATTGGCACCTAAGCATACATGACCCGGTGTTAAGGGGAATATATCGCACCACACCTTCTCACAGTATTTAAATTGGATAAAGATATTTCTTACTCTCTCGGTAACCTTATACCCATCCAATATGGAACAAGTAAAGGTTCTCGAAACAAACCCAAATAATCAACCATAGGTGGCATGATGTAGTTCTTATGGCTCCAACCATCTAGCAAAAGGAGGAAGCCTAGTACCCCATAAATGCTTACCTTTCCGAAGTGAACACTTCTCCTAGGATCAACATTGTAGAGTTTAGGACAACCCATGGGCACATGAGTACCCCTCGGCCTTGGAGATGTGTTCTCTCTTCTTCTCATGGGATAACCTACACTATAGCTAGTAGACCCATTCACACCACTTCGACCTTCATAAGATGTACTACAAGGTGAAGAATATGAATCTCCATGCTCCACATATGCACTCTCACCATAGATCTCATAAGCTTTGCAAAGGAAGGGATTATACCTTAAACTAATTCTAGGTTCGGAGTGGGAAGTGTAAAACTCCTCATATGCACCAACTTCATCATAAGAACCATCACAAGGCCCTACATCATCTCCATATTCAGCATAAGCACTAGGAACTTTATTTACCTCATTTTCTCCCTCAAAACCATAACTCTTAATTCTGCACATTTCTTGATCATGGATATATCCATAGCCTCCATAATCTTCAACATCATCGTAGCCATAAAATCCCTCACTACAATCAGTTTCCCATGTTATAGTAATAATAGTTCAAGGCTACAAAGATATGTTCCCCTTATATCACCTTGTACCTATAAAATGAACAAACAATATTAGTAGTAAAAGCTCCTTACCAACACTCGTATACACTCACTTTTGTGATCCTCACAATTGGAGCGGCAAATATTGAAAGTTGTTTATACTCCGGTAGTCAATAAAGTGTCAATCACTACTTAGCGGCTAGAATAGATTCTTGTGTGATGGACTCAAGACACAAAATAAAAAATTCCATTTACAAAATTAAAACAAAAAGTTATGATGAATTAAAAATGAGAAAAGCACACAAAGAACGAAAACACGAAAGAAAAGGACTCAAAATTAACTCACACCCTAGTACAGAATTACTAGTTTGTCAATTAGCACTAGAATCAACAAAAATGCAACTAAGAGTCAAAATGACAACCAAGAAATCAAGATTTGAGCTCAAAATTCAGTTGTCCCAAAGTGTTAATGTGGCAGCTTGTGGTTGGGCATTAGTTTTGCAATTTTTTTTTTATTTTCAAGTTGTGTTTCGACCAATCTTCAACCAAGGGAGTGTAATTTTAGTTTTTTAAGGAAACAATACAAGGTTTGGAGCCTTTTTCAAGTTCAAATGAATTAGAATTGAAATGGTCCCCCCTTGTACTTTCAATTGTACTTGTTCTTATACTTGATTATTCCTTTTCTTTTGTTGTTTCTTTCTTTTGGATGACTAGAAAAGTGCTTGGAAATTTCCTTGAACAAGTAGTACAATCTCTTTCCTTTTTTTTCTAGATCAAGCACCCCTTTTTGAATATTCTTCTCCAGCAAGATATGAAGATGATGAAGAACAACAAGAATATTCAAGAGTTGACCAACTTTTGACCACAAGGCAAATGACCTACAAATTCAAATTTTCTTGCAGATCTAGGTTTCCTTTGCCAATATAAGCACAAATAACACAAAATAACTTCAAACCAACATCACAATCACAACACCCACATGGATTCACCTTCAAAGAGCTTCAAACTCAAGTCTAACAATGGTGTAATGCTCAAAACAACCCAGATCTTGCTCAAATCTTAGATCTAGACTCTATTAGTGCTAGGGAACAAGGATCTAGCATTAGAAACTTACAAAACACATAAAAATAAAGTAGATCTAAGTTTTAAAATTTTCCCAAACACAAAAAATGAGATTAACAAATTTTTTTGTGAGATTTTCGATTTTCTACACTTCTTCTAGTGTTAGGAACAAGTAACTAACACTAGAAACAAAAAAAACACAAAAAAATTAAGTCTCAGAAAATGAAAAACCCTAAAAACATGAATAGTAACTTGTTTTTTCTTCTTTTTCACTTTTTTTTCAAGATAACAATTCCAAGATTGATTTTGCTGGAACAAAATCAAACCTTTCTCTTGATACCAAATGATAGAAGAATGATCTAAAGAGATGAGGATTAAGAGAAATAAGATAACAAACAAATGCAATAAAGTAAGATAGATAGCTTGAAATATGAGATTATAAGAAAAAAAGGAACCAAATCGTGTATCAAACGATTAGACCCCTAACACCCCAATAACAACACCAAACTCTTACAGTGATCCTAAGGGAATCAACTCCGCCTTATAACCACCACTTCTAAGGAAAGATCAATAATGGCTTTTCCAATCCCTACACTACTTGGCTTTTCCAAGCCCTACACTACACTCTCATTAACGGTATTGAAAAAACACCCTTCATTATCTTTTTATCTTATAACTAGTGCTCTACCATAGTTTCAAGGGTCCAAAGGCAACCAATTTGGACAAAGAAGTGAGAGTCAGAGTTCACGAACAGTGGGGTATCAAGAGCAAGGAAGTATGAGCCAATTAAGGCCTCCTCGACATCCATATAAATAATGTGGAAAGCTTTATTTAGGTGAATATCAATTTAGGAAATATGCTTATTTTTGGTATGATATGTCGGGGTATATGATGAGAGAATGCCCACAAAGGGGCATGAGTGGTATGGCATGACCTACTGGATCAGCTGTTGCATCATCATCATCAGTGCCTTTTTCAGGAAGGGGTGTACAACCTATAGGTCATGGTAGAGGTGATAAAAGAGCAGCTAGCTCTAGCGGAGTTTAGAATCATACATATGCTCAGTGGATCAACAAAATTTTGAGGCTTCTCCGGATGTGGTTATAGGTACATTGTCCATCTTTTCACATAATGTATATGAATTAATTGATCTAGGTTCTATATTATCATACGCCACTCCATGGGTTGCTGGAAAGTTCAAAAGAACACCAGAATTGCTAGTTAAGCCATTTGAAGTGTCTACGCCAGTTGGTGAATCTATTATACTAAGAGAGTGTATTGAAATTGTATAATAACTATATGTGGTCACGATACCATGTCTGACCTTGTTGATATATAAGTGGTAGATTTTGATGCTATAATGGGTATGGATTGGTTGGCTTCTTGTTATACCATAATAGATTGCCGAGCTAAGAGGGTGTATTTCCATTTTCCAAGAGAGGCAGTCCTTAAATAGAGGGGTAACATTAGTGTGCCAAGAGGTAAATTTATTTCTTATTTTAAGGTAGAAGGGATGATTTCCAAGGGTTACATATATCATCTAGTTCGAGTGAAAGATACAGATGCGGAGCCACCATCTCTTCATTCTATTCTAGTGATAAATGAATTTATGGATGTATTTCCTAGAGATCTTCCAAGTTTTCCTCTAGAACGAGAAGTGAAGTTTTATATTGATGTTATTGCAAGTACTCAACCAATCTCAATTCCTAAGTATAGAATGGCCTAGGCAGAATTACGAGAGTTGAAAAAGAAATTAAAAGACTTGCTAGAAAAAGTATCCATAAGGCCTAGTATGTCCCCCTAGGGTACACCAGTGTTATTTGTGCGTAAGAAAGATGGCTCATTAAGAATGTGTATTGACTACCGACAATTTAATAAGGTGACTATTAAGAACAAATATCCCCTTCCGAGAATTGATGACTTATTCGATTAGTTGTAAAGAGCCAAGTGCTTTTCAAAGATTAATTTGAGGTCAGGTTACCACCAAGTGAGGGTTGAAGAGAAGGACATACCAAGGCAGCCTTTCAAATACAGTATGGTCATTACGAGTTTCTAGTCATGTCTTTTGGGCTAACTAATGCGCCCACAACTTTTATGGATTTGATGAATAGGGTGTTCAAGCCATTCTTGGATGTGTTTGTGATAGTATTTATAGATTATAGTCTAGTTTATTCAAGATAAATTAAGGACCATGCCAGTTACTTGCGATAGGTGTTACAGATTCTTCCTGATTGTAAGCTATATGCAAAGTTCTTTAAATATAAGTTTGGGTTAAAATCTGTGGAATTCTTGGGCCATATTATATCTGATGAAAGAATAATGGTTAATACTCAAATGATAGAACTTGTGAAGAACTAGCCAAGACCTACAACACCTACAGAGATTCGTAGTTTTCTTGGGTTAGCAGGTTATTATAGAAGGTTTGTTCAAAGATTTTCTTCAATTTCTGCACCTTTAACAAAGCTAACACACAAAGCTTCCAAGTTTCAATGGAATGATTCATGTGAAAGGATTTTCCAAGATCCGAAGAATAAGTTGACTTCTACACCCGTATTGGTGCTTCCAGAAGGCACAGAGGGGTATGCAGTGTATTGTGATGCTTAAAGAATTGGCTTAGGGTGTGTATTGATGCAGCATGGTAAATTCATAGCATATGTCTCAAGACAATTATGGACACCTAAGAAGAGTTATCCGACGTATGATCTGGAACTAGCAGCGGTTAATTTGCCTTAAAAATATGGCGTCACTACTTGTATGGGATATATATTGACATATATACCGACCACAAGAGTTTGCAATATATATTTAATCAGAAGGGCCTAAATTTGAGTCAGCAAAAATGGATTGAATTATTAAAAGACTATGATATTGATATCTTATATCATCCGGGGAAAGCAAATATGGTAGCAGATGCGTTAAGTCGGAAGACCATGGCATCATTTATAGAAAGACAAGGGATGACTAAAGATCTGTACCAACTAGCCAATTTAGGAGTTCGCCTTCTTGAAACTCTAGATGAAGGGCTTATTGTGCATAATGCGATAGAATCTTCATTAGTAGCTGAAGTGAAAGAGAAGCAATATGCATATCCCATACTATTACAACTTAAGAAAAATGTTCAATGTGGTATGAAAAAGTCATTTATGCTAATGTAAGATGGAGTACTTCAGTGCCAAAACAGACTATATGTGTCTAATATAGATGGGCTAAAAAAGAGGATTATGACAGAGGCACATCATTCAAGGTATTCCATCCACCCGGGGTCAACTAAAATGTATCATGATTTGAAAGGAATGTATTGGTGGGGTGACATAAAGAAGAACATTGCAGAATTTGTTGCCGAATATCCAAATTATCAAAGAGTTAAAGTAGAGCATTAAAATCTCAGGGGTTATATGCAATGTATAGATCTTCCAATCTAGAAGCGGGACATTATCAAAATATATTTCGTCACTGGTTTGCCTCATACATCTTGAAAGTTTAATTCCATATGGGTGATAGTTGATAGGCTTACCAAATTAGCATACTCCCTACCGGTTAGGACCACTTATACAGCTGAAGAGTATGCGAAATTATATATCAAAAAGATAGTTCAACTACACAGAGTACCAATCTCTATTATATCAGATCAAGGAGCTCAATTTACTACAAATTTTTGAAAGTCTTTTCAGAAAAATTTGGGAACACAAGTTAATTTAAGTACAGTTTTCCACCCTCAAATAGATGGACAAGCAGAACGTACCATTCAAACACTTGAAGATATGCTACGAGCTTGTGTATTGGACTTTAAAGATAGTTGGGGTGATCATTTACCTCTCATCAAGTTTGCCTACAACAATAGTCATCATTCAAGTATCAAAATGGCGCCATATGAATCTTTGTATAAAAGAAAGTGTAGATCACCTATTGGATGGTTTGAAGTGGGTGAAACTGCCTTATTCGGGCCAGATCTTGTTCATCAAGCTATGAAAAAGGTTAAAGTGATCCAACAGTGGCTGGAGACATCCCAAAATCGACTTAAGTCGTATGCAATATTAGAAGAAAGGTTCTTGAATTTGCTATAAGTGATTGGGTATTCTTAAAGGTGTTACCAAGGAAAGGGATTATGAGATTTGGTAAGAAAGAAAAATTAAGTCCACTTTATATAGGCCCATATAAGATTACTCGGAGGTTTGGCCAAGTCGATTATGAGTTATAACAACCCCAAGAACTTTCAACAGTCCATCCAGTGTTCCACATCTCAATGCTTAAAAAATGCATTGGAGATCCATCTCATATTACTCCTACTGAAGATGTGCAATTTATAGAAGATCTCACCTATGAAGAAATACCTATTACTATCCTAGATCGATAAGTTAAAAAGTTAAGGAATAAAGAAATATCTTTGGTAAAAGTGCTTTGGAGAAACCAACAAGTAGAAGAGATAGCATAGGAAGATAAAGAAGCGATGAAATCTAAGTACCCCCATTTATTCAAATACGAAGAAAAAGTTCAAGATGCTGAATTGGTGCAATAACAAGTAAGTATAATATATAAGTACTGTGTGATAATAAGGATATTAAACTTAGGCTTGAACTTATTTTGGTTGGATAGTTATGCTAACATTCGAGGGCGAATGTTCCTAAGGGAGGGAAGGATGTAACACCCCATATCTCGCTTGTACTTATTCTAATTATATGAAACTTGGTATAGCCTTGTGGTATAGATAACAGATGAGATTTGTTATGAAAGTATTAATGGTGTAAATGGAATTATAGATGTTGCCCGTATGTTTTAATGTGATGCGACCAAGTTAGCGTCGATACAACTATTTAAACTTAGGATCATAAGCTAGTATTTGAATCTAAAGTTTAAGGTGATCAAGTATGTATAAGTTGAAGGTTATATTAAAGGGGATAGGAGCTAGAAATGGAATAAAATATTGAGGTGCTTGCTTGACTTAATTAAGCTAGTAGGTGAGTCACCTACTTAAGCTATTTGGACCAAATTAGAGGCTTTGTAGACTGATGTAAAGTTAAACATGGTAGTGTCTTATCTTTTAGATGTGTGGCCCCCAACGACTATGTCTTGTATATATAATTTTTTGCTTGCATACGTAGTTATTTTCATCAGTACATTATATCATATTTGTTAGAACCTTCGGTTGTCATAGTTACATACATGAGAAGTACAAGGTTATGGATTCGTTCTCTTGGGCCTTCACGGCTACGGGTGCCTCTCCGCCCTAATAGAATTTGAGGCGTGACAGTATAAACCCTTGCGGATTAAAATTGAGCCATTACGAAATAAAAAATAAGCCCTCATGAATTAATAATTGTTGAAATTATTTCCTTTAAAACTCAAAGATCCATAAATATCGACAAAACTCTAATACACTATTATAGATTTGATGAAACGAAGATGAAAATTGAAGACAGAAAGGATCAAATTCATTGTATTGTTTCATTAGATTGTCTTTTTGCATTAGAAATAAAAGTCTACTTGTTTGTTTATTAAGAATAAAAGTAATAAAATAAAATAAAATAAGTTATTTTCCTTAAACATACAAATGAAATGTAATCTAAATTTTATGTGACTAATGTAGATCCTAGATTTCAAAATAAAATAAATATTTTAAACTATTTCTAGACTAAAAGGAAAATAATTATTGTACCATTAATATAAATCACACCATATAAGAAAACTAAATTTTAACCGAGCTTGATCTCTTTGATCAATAATCCTTAGATTTGTATGTGTTTATGAGTAACTGATACGATTATATTATTCAGCATTTTTTGTATAGGAGAAAATGGACTAATGAGTAAAAATAAATTCAACGGGGATTAAGATTGCACTTAGACTATTCAGTAAAGCATGATCGTAGGAATTGTTCAATCTCCAAAAATTTGAATTATGTTCATATAGAATCTACATGGGCTTCAGCTTACAGTGTTGTAGCAGCTGGTGCAGCATTAGATGCAGGTATAGGTGTAGTAGCATTCTTAAGAAGATTGAGTAACTAATTGTATTTTGAGGAATATATTTTGCATTTGTTGTACACTGCCGTAGGAGTATCCATATTAGTTCCAGAGAGCATAGAGGATCAATTTAATTTGAGTGGATATTTTATGTACAATAAGATTTCGGTCGATAGCTCTATATACTACAATCCATTTTTTTACCTACATGCTACCCAGACATATATGTAGCAGGCGTCTTCGTCTAAATGTTGTAAATTTTGCAATGTTGTAAGCCAATAACTTTGAAAGTTTTATTCAATAATAAACATGGAAGAGTATGTAAAGTATAGTTCTAGGAATTGAAGTAGCAAATAAGAAAAGAGAAAATACCTATTATTGAAGTAGCAAATAAGAAAAATACCTATTGAACCTTCTAATTCTTTTTTATCGTCAATGCTTTCCTACCCACCCTCTTTTTTTTTCATTATCCTTATAGAAAGATGTTCAATCTTATCTAGATTATTATTTAAATAGATCTGTCATGCTACTCATTAAAAGTTCTGGATATTAATTAATGTAATTAATGTAACATATTTTGCCCATTTTGCCGATGTACAATTGGTGACCCGCATATTCTATTTTAAAATATTAAACAAGATTTTACTAAAATACTAGATAGGGGATGTATCATCCAATTAAACAAGGGAAAAAGACATCACATTGTCATTTTTAAAACAAATAGCCCAAATTTGATGTTTTACCAAAAAATAATCAGTCGTCTATTTTATTTTCATATTATAGCCATTTTCTAATTTGGTTCAATTTGGTCCATGTAGTTCAGATACAGTTTATATACCATATTGATAAAGTTCATATGTAATACTGATACAGTTTTCAACTTGAACCATTTGACCCTTTTCTAAAAATATTTTAGCTTTTTTTTGTTACAAATTTTTTAACTGAAAAATATTCAGCTTTATTTTTTAGTTGTTTAAAAATAATAATTAAATATAATTATATACAAATTATAATTGTTATATAGAATATGTATCTATATAAGATATATCTATAAAAAATTGTATAGTTCTATCAAATATGTATATCTATAAAATATAATATAAAAATGTATAGAAAGTGTAAAAATTATATAATTGTTGTATAAAATGTGTAAAAAAAACTATAAAATTACTGTACCAATTGTGTATCAAAAATATATAATTTTCGTATAAAATATTTATATATATAAAAGATATGTATAGGAATCGTATATAATATGTAGAGAAACTGTATAGAACAAGTTAGCAAATTAAAATGTCTAGAAAATAAAATTTGAATTTCATAGCCATTTTCATGAAATTAATTTCGACTGAGCTGTCATTTGTGTCCTTTTCCCATTAAACAACCCATGTCATTTGCTCCAACAACTTATTTTTACCCATTCAAATTAATTTTAGCCCACCCATATTGGACCCAACCAAGTTTCCAATTTATCTAAACACTTGTTGTTTGGTGTGAGATATAAATTATAATAGTGTCAAAATAAAATATAGGATTATTTTATTCCATGTTTGGTTGGAGGTATTAGTTAGTCAAGAGATTGTTTATTCCATCATATTTTTTCATAGTGATGTGATAAGTTATCCCATATATGTGATGGGATAACTAATCTCGGAATAGCTAATCCTGAAATTAATTATCCTGGGGATAAACTTGTTCCCAACCAAACTACCCCTTAATTCATATTCCTCGTTTTCCTTATTCGAACAGCCCAAAATCCCTAACCCTAAATCAGTGCTTTTAGAGTTTTGATTTGTCACGATCTATTTTTTCCAAGTTGTAATGACATCTATATCAAATTAGGTAGCCGAATCATTTTCATATTTTAATTATTAACATGCATAAGGTAATTCAAATAATGATGAATTATAAATAATGTTTCTAAATGTCAAGATCTAAAGTGAGGCCATGTCCTCTTGGAGCTTAAAACAGTGATAAAAATGGATAGTTTAGATCAAAAGTATAGTGACCCTTAAGGTTATTTTCTCAATTTTCATTGTTTTCTACATTTTGAGCTTTACTGTAGATTTTACAGGTCATTTATGTCTTGATGGATGAATGGTTTGATTCTCGAGCAATACATTAGAGTCTTTAGCCAATATACCTATTTTGAAAATTTTTAAGTTATGAAGTTTAACTACAATCAAAACATGTAGTAAATGGCTTCAAATGAGAATTCCAACAACTCGGTTAGCTCTAGAATGTAGATTTTGGTTAAGGGGACCTTTGATTGCATTTTTAGGCATCTAGACTTGTTTTAGCTTATTGGGTGGATTTTAATAAAAATATAAGCAACGATCTTGGACCCATATTTCATCAAACTAACCTCTATTGGAATTTCTCAATTCCTTTGTTTTTAGAATATTGTTTTCAATAAGATAGAATATTTAATTTGTGTTCATGAGACTCTAAATGAATCTCGGAGGTTCGATCAAGACTTGAAATTTTAGGCCTAGTTGTTGATGCAGCTAATGGTTGGTGCAACACTCTTGCAGCGATAACTCCTCTATGGAGGAACAAATATGGTGGAACTTGGTATACTTTAGTAGAGGTTCATATAATAATGACCTCTATTTTGGTGAATGTTTTATTGTTGCAGGGATGTTGTGCTTGTGGCCAGACCACTGCAATAGTGGAGAGCTCAGTATATAATCCCATCCTTCTTTACTTTTTTATTTTCGCTATTTTCTTCCAAATCATTTTTTAGCTGAATTATTAAGAGACATTGAGGTTCTAGGAAGATTCATCTCTTAGAAGATCTTTTAAAATCCTGTATTTTTCAATATATATACGACTAAGTGAACTCGTCAAAAATATTTGAAAGCGAGATAGTAAAAGGTGTTATTTGATGTTAATGTTTAAAGTGGCAAAGTATATATTTTTGTTAAATTGAAGTGTAATGATGATACAAGCATAAAAAGCACAAGGTTTGCAAGGTCTTGTAGAAGGTTCAAGTTTCGAATTGTCAAAGGGTCAAGTCTCGGATTTGCAAGTGCTTGAAGACCTTTTGGAACCAATACAAAGCCTTGTCCAAATTGAAGAGAGAAAGAGGGATTTCTACATCACATAGGCGCCTCAACTAAGGGCATTGTGGTCTTTTAAGACCTCCCTTTTACACTCCAAAGGAGCACCCTTCATTAAGGACATTTTAGTCATTGTTATTTAATAGTATAAATAGACCTTTTAGCTTTCATTTTCATTAGACTTTGATGAATTAAAATTGAGAATTACTCTTAGTGTAGTTTCTTTCCTAGTGTAGGGCTTGGAGAAGCCATCTTAGTGTAGGTCTTGGAAAAAACATCGAAAACTTGAGAGTTTAATACAATTGATGGATTTCATTTGTGTTGGACATTTGGCAAGAAAGGTGTAATTAAGGAAATGTGAGTCCTTTGGTCCACCTAAGAGGAAGTTTTGAACTTCTATTGGTGAGGTGTAATTGATGGTTTGATACACCATCTTTTATTAATCACTTGGTAGGAGTAAAGGTCTTTCTACTATCTTTACATTTTATGCATTCTTCTACATATCTCTTTCTTCTAGTTGCTGTTTTTTTTGTTCCTTGTGTGTTCATTTTTGGTTTTAGCCTTCCTTTGGGCTATCATTTGGTACCAAAGCCATGTATTAGAGTTGTTTGCACAACTCTAAATCTTGGATCTAAGAAAATCTCAACAAAAAAGAGTGTAGAAAATCAAAAATCTCGCAAAAAAAATTGTAAATCTGTTTTTGTGTTTTGGCAGATTTTTAAATCTTAGATCTATATGTTTTTGTGTTGTTTTGTTGGTTTTAAGTGCTAGATTCTTGCTCCCTAGCACCTAGGGAGTCTAGATCTATATTTGGAATAAGATTTGGTTGTTTTTGAGCTAGATCCACCATTGTTGTGACTTATTTGAAGCTTTTGGAGGTGAGATCCATTTTGGGTTTGTGTTGGTGACGTGATTTGTGGCTGATTTTGTGTTGGCTGTGCTTGTCTTGGCAAAATAAACCTAGATCTAAAAGAAAAATTAAATTCGGGGTTCATTTGCCTAGTGGTCAAACCTTGGTCAACTCTTGAATATTTATATTGTTCTTCTTCAATCTTCATATCTTGTTGGCTAAGAATATTCAAAAGTTCTTGTTTGATCTTGAAAAGGAAGGAAAGAGAGTGTACTAGTTGTTCAAGGTAATTTCCAAGAAGCTTCCTTGTCTTGCCAAAAGAAGAAAACAATAAAGACAAAAGGAATCTTCAAGTACAATTAAAAGTACAAGGGGTGACCAATTCATTTCTAATCCATTTTGAAGCTTGAAAAGGCTTCAAACTTGAATATTTTTCCCTCCAAATGAATTTTCTTCCTTCCCGAAGTGTCGTTGGGCTGAAACAAGAATTTGGAATTTGAAAATTTTGAAAAGTGACATCCAATTACAAGTTGCCACATAATCATTTCTACAAACGACCAAATTGAGTTCTAAATTTGATTTCTAAGTTTCTATTTGTTGTTTCTAGTTGCTTTTGTGTTGATTCTATCACTAATTAGCAAACTAGTAAGTATCTACTAGGTTGATAATTAAACTTGAGTCTGTTTTGTTCATGTCTTCGCTTTTTGTGTGCTTTTTTTATTTTTAAGTCATAGTAGTTTGTTGGTTCAAGTCCGTGCATCATTTTATTTGAGTCTTATCAAACAAAAATTGATTCTGGACCAAGGCATATTCACCACTCAATTCACTTATCAAGTATTGCCAAATATTCAACACTCGTGAGACCAAGTGTGTGGTGAGATTCGAGTATGAGTGTGTGAGGTTATTTGAGCTAACTTGTTTGTTCTTTTGTAGGTGTTTTCTCTTAGGTACCTTGATAATGGAAGGAACAATATCATCCACCCCAGATAGTTATAGTATTTATACTACCTTGGATCCTTTTGAAAATTTTCATCGGCACCTTGAAGGTCTATACCAATTGATGCTTCAAGCATACCATCTAGGCCAAATCACCACTAACCAAGATACTAGCCTTTTTTCTAGTATCAGTTCTCCTTATGTACAGGTTCAAGATAATATACTTTCACCGAAGGATTTAGGGAGAGTTCCTCAAGAACACATGGTTAATAATCAAATGGATCTCTTGGCTAAAGTTCCAACTTTGGGAAAAATGACAAAGAAGTGATGCAAGGAATAATTCTTGACAAACTACCTTGTAATGAAAGATTTCCAAAGGAACAAATAGGCTGCCATGATCCAAACCTAGGTGAAGGTCATACCTCATGTGAGCTAAAAGGTATCAATGTTATCTCCTACACTCCTATAAACTTAGAATATCGTGATGTGGCTAGTACTAGACAAGTGGATGTAGTTGATGGTTTGCTTGGAAAAGAATTGCATGAGTCTTTCCTTTGTGATACTCTTAATGTTGTTAGGTTGAATAAGTACCAAACTCTTATTGTGAGTACGCAAGCACTAGTTGATCTTTCAGATGAAAAAATTAATTATTTACGTAAGAATAATTTGTCTTCATCTAATGCTAGCACTTATAACTTGAATAAGGTTTCATTACCAAGCGATTAGAGTATTCACACACTAGTTGACCCTTGTGAAAATCAAGGTGAGTCTACGTTAGTATGTGAGTTGCCAACAACTAGTGAGGATGTGAATGATGATCAACCTACTCACGAATGTAGCTCACTACTTGAGCATATGTGTGGTATGTTTGATAAGTCTCGAGTTAGTAATGAAGTTGATGGAGTTGATCATGGGATTAGAGATGATTCTTTGAGCATGTTGTATGATGAAAGCAATATTGATAGATTTGCTCAAAGAAATCAAGAAAAGGCACAATCGGGTGAAAGTGACCTTGAATTGCTTGAATACTTAGCAAACCCGAATTGTGATTCTTCTTGTGAATATGTTTTCGTGTGTGATCCCTTTGCTGCTCATGGTGATCTATGTCTATGTGGAGATTACTCTCTTAAAATAGAAAGTGGTGCTGTTTAGAAATTTCATTTATTTCTTCTTTGTGTGTTTCCTATGTTGAGCATCCTAGTGGTGATGAACTTAGAACTAGTAAGTACTTGCATAAGGGCACCATAGTTAAAGTTTATTTGTGTGACACCTTTCTCTACTCTCTATTTGCCTTTGATAATGTGTATGCTATTGTAGAAAGTATGTCTTTTAGATTGGGTGAAGCTTATGGGGGGAAAGAGTGTTGTCTAGATCCATGTCTAAGTCCACTCTTTCCATTTGACCCCGGTGCAAAATGTGGATATAATGATGTTGGTACAACCACCTTGTTGCTTGGTCTACATGAAAAGCAAAGTATTATTCTTGAAAACCCAAAGGAAAAAGTGTCATTGTCGTCTTGGGATAATGTTGCTAAATGTGCATCCTTACTTGACACACTTGTTCTTGAATTAAGTAAATCCCAACTTGTGTATACCAAGTTGATGTTTTACTTAAGGGGAAGAAGTCATATGTGCTTAACTGATTTAATTCCATCCTTGTGTGCCTTATGTGCTATAGCTTTTGGACCAAGTGACCCTCTTGCAGATGATAGCACCTTGGGTGATGTCTTCACACATGATTCCTTCCTATACTAACTCTTTGCTTATGATGATAACTATGTTAATTTTGAATTGGTATTATGTAGAGGTAGTAATTTTTATGGCTGGTTTCCTTGCTTGAATGATGATGATTGTGAGTTTGGTAGCCTAGTGAAAGGAGTGGGTCACCTCGGATTAACCCCTTGTCTTCTACTCCTATTTGACCCCGAAATATTTTTGAGTTATGGAAGGTGTAGTTTCAGTTCATACTTAATTCCTTTTGATGTTTATGCCATCCACTTCTTAATACCCTTTTAAGCAAAGCTTTTCATGTCAAATTTTAAAGATATGTGGGTGTATGCCAAGTGTGAGCAACCATGGGTTGATGATATGAGTGTGGTACTAATACTAACCCTCTTACCAATAGGATTGTGTGTTTGTTTTTGTTTTTCTTTGGTTTTGCAAGATCTGAATTTGAGGACAAATTCCTTTCAAGATGGAGAAGATTATACAAGCATAAAGAGCACAAGGTTTACAAGGTCTTGTAGAAGGTTCAAGCTTTGGATTGTCATAGGATCAAGTCTCGGATTTGCAAGTGCTTGAAGACCTTTTGGAACCATTACAAAGCCTTGTCCAAATTGAAGAGAGAAGAAGGTATTTATACATCACAAGGGTGCCTCAACTAAGGGCATTGTGGTCTTTTAAGACCTCCCTTGTACACTCCAAAGGAGCACCCTTCATTAAGGGAATTTTAGTCATTGTTATGTAATAGTATAAATAGACCTTTTAGCTTCTATTTTTATTAGACTTTGATGAATTGAAATTGAGAATTACTCTTAGTGTAGTTTCTTTCCTTATTGTAGGACTTGGAGAAGCCATCTTAGTGTAGGTCTTGGAAAAGACATCAAAAAACTGAGAGTTTAATACAATTGATGGATTTTATTTGTGTTGAACATTTGGAAAGAAAGGTATGATTAAGGAAGTATGAGTCCTTTGGTCCACCTAAGAGGAAGGTTTGAGCTTTTATTGGTGAGGTATGATTGATGGTTTGATGCACCATCTTTTATTAATCACTTGGTAGGAGTAAAGGTCTTTCTACTATCCTTACATTTTATGCATTCTTCTACATCTCCCTTTCTTCTAGTTGATGTTTTTTGGTTCCTTGTGCGTCCATTTTCGGTTTTAGCTTCCCTTTAGGCTCTCAAATGAGCCTCCATGTCATTTTTGGTATTTCCACACCTATTCAATATGCTTTTATTAACGACAATTCATTTGTCTTTTAGAGCGAATTCCCTATTTTAAAGTTTTTGTTGGTAAAGATTGGTTATCGTGCTTTAACTTTAGGTTAACAACATTGTGTCCTAATTCTTATAGTTACATCAGCTTTGAAACATCGATTTTAGGCTAGGGGAAAATTGTCTTGGGCCCCAAGGCTTTCAAACTCATTTCGAACTATTAGATAGATTTTTGGCCTTTGAGTATGGGTTTCACATTTCATCGAAACAACTCCAGATAGAAATTTTGATAGTCTCATTATATTTGAAATGCAAAATTTTAATGGGTAACATAGTTCTTTTACATTCACGATATTTTGACGAAACTCGAGGGGTCGATGAAAACTTGGCACAAACTTAAGTTTCAGCTGGTGCATGGACTCAGCAAGTGCAACCACTTAAGCAGGACCTTGGTCACTTAAGCGACGATCGCTTAATCATCCAAAGAGTTGCTTTAGTAGCCAAGCTGGTCCCTGCCATTCCGCATTAGCGGAGGCTTAGTTACTTCGGCGAATATCACTTAAGTAATTTGTTATTCGCTATAAAGGAGGTCCGCCAAGTGTAAGGGTTGTTTAAGCAACCATGTGCCACTTTAGCGGTGATCCCTTAAGCGGTAATTACAGGAGCATTAAATTACACTTTTCACCCCATTTTCTACAAGTCGAAAGAGCCATAAAATCCTAGAGATTTCAAAAAATTTGGAGATTAATCCCTAGATGATCATGGAGTGTTGGTGAGCTTGAGAAAGTCATTTCCTCATCTCAATCCTTGTAAGTTTCTGTCTAATTCTTGAATTAATTCCCCAATTTAATTTTAAATCTCTAGTTTCTTGATGGGCTAATTTGGGTGTCGTTTGGGCTCAAAATTTACTCACTCTTAAGGGTAAATGATCCTTGAACATAGAGGGATAAGTTGACGATTTCAAAGTTGTAATTCAGCAAGTGAGCCCTATATAGGATTTTGACTTGATTTTAGGCTCGAAGCATTAAAATTCAATATGAGTGTCATTGTTCTCATATTAATATATATATATATATATATATATATATATATATATATATATATATATTGCCATTTTGACAATGCGCCATCGTGCAAAGGCTTCTCAGAAGGGAAAATCTCAAATTCAGTAGGCTTTAGCGAACATTCTTTAGTGTTCAGGTAGTCTAGGTTTACTCTTTTCATAGATTAAGCTTAATTATTTTATTGGTATGATATTATGCTAGTCTTTGGGTTGGGAAATTATGACTTAATTATATATTTAGAAAAATTTGGTTTATTTTAGCCAGTTAGTAAGCTGTATTTATGTAGATTTGACCTAACTACCCATACCTTGGGTTTATTTTCCACCTTGGGACTTAATGAGACTCAGTTAGTACCTTGTAAAGAGACTTTGGGACCTTATTCTAGATTGGTGTATAAATTTCCTTAGAATGGACTCTCAGAGTTGAAGCGGGCCCCTCCAGCTCATGTTAGGTCAATATTATAATTAGCTTCTTGTTGACCTAAGAGGCTATTTTCGATCACCTCATTTGTACTTCTAAGATTTATGAAGGACTTAGACAGTTTGGGATTATAGTTAGACTTGTTTTATGGATTTATATTAAGACTAGTTTGAGTCTAGAAATTATGATCTTGAGATCGGTTAAAGTCTGATACTTATGATACTAATTTTTTTCAAACTGGTTACGTGAGATACTATTCTCGATTTGAGTCAGGCATTGAGAGGTTACTTATGATGATGAAGGAACTGGTTTGAGTCTCGTGTGGATGGTACTTCGACTATAGTTTTGAGGTTTAGATACTTTGGGGTTATTACTGTCAATACTTATTTCTTGATTGCATCCATTAGGCTTATGAGGAGCTCGAGTGGATTATTTACTCTTGTTTGTGCTTTTTGGGATTATGGGAGTCTAATTTGGTTGTAGTTAGTTTCTTTATGTTCGTTATTATTTACTTGGTTATTTATTTTCAATATTTGGAGTGTTATTCGTGGTTTGCCTCTTTCATTGCTTTAGTTCACCATCTCGCATCTTATTGTACTTTCATTATGATTTAGCTCATTCGATCAATGATTCCTACTGAGTACCCATTGTTTTTGTACTCACCACACTTCTACACTGTTCTAAGTACTTGTTATCATTGTTGACATTTATACTATTGCTAGTTAGACTTCGGAGATTGGGTGAGCTTTTAGAGATGGAATTTATGTTGTCTCCTTTTTTATTTTAGATGGTCTATTTATTCGAAACTATTATACATCTAATATTGATAGTACTCTTATTATTTTACTATTGACTCTTGTACCGACCTTACTAGGTCGAGTAAAGTTGTGGAATATTTCTACTCTTTCCCTTATTTAGTTTTAGTTGTCTTACATCGTTATATTTTATGGCTTGTAGTTATATTCCTTGTATAAGTTTGGTATTTACTCTACTTTACACCAACTATCCCATTACATGACATTGTGGGCTATAATTTAGCTTATCTATTGGTGGGTAAAGTTGGTGCCAACATAACTCATGCAATTGGGTCACGACAAATTGGTATCATAGCGTAGGTTCGCTGATATTGTTAGTACAAGAGCAAGTGTTTAGTAGATTTTTGTGGATCAAAATAATGACGTTTGTTTTTATCTCAGGAAGTCTATAGTAAATTATTAGGAGATTTTCACTTCCTCTACTTATTTCATGATACGAGTCTATGTTGGTTTCTATGATTCTGTTGGTTTCACTTTTTTTTAGATACCTAGGATGTGAGCTACTACTACTTGAGATGAGGGCCTCGAGTTTACACTTAGGGATCCTGCCGGAGGTTATTTATAGCCTAGAGGTTGGGGGCACGCTAGATTTGTATTCCTAGTTAGAGGTCTACGTAGAGAGCCTTCAACAGACCCTAATTTTGCTCCCATACTAGAGATTCCTCCACCTCATCCAGTGGTGCGCGAGAGGCATCCCAGGTTTCACCTTGGCTTATTCCTTTGTCACTGCTCAAAGATATTTTAGTTTAGTTGCTGGGTTTGGTTGGTGTTGCACCTTTTGATGGTGCTCAATGTATAGATTAGAGTGGTATAAAGGTAGGGGCGGAGCTTGTAGATGCGACTCCAAGAGTTGACATACCTCTAGCATCGGTAGTTGCTTCGGGCTATAGTCGCTCAACATGCTATGTCCCTTGAGGAGCAGAAGATTTTGGGCAGATTTCTGAGATTGACTCCACCTAGATTTTTTTGGGACAGTAGGCGAGGATTCATTTAAGTTCTTGTCTGTTTGTGAGGGTAAGATCCATAATCTGGGCATGGTTAAGACTCTAAGCATTGGTTACACTATATTTTAGTTGGACCAAACAACTAGACATTAGTGGAGAGGTTATCGTAATTCTAGAACAGCTGGATCTCCTCGCTTGACAAGGACTTAGTTCTCTGAGGTTTTCATAAAGAAGTATATTCCTCATAGCCGTAGAGAACATTTGAGAGATTAGTTCTCAAGAATGGAGTAGGGTTTCTTGACTGTCTTTGAGTATGAGGGTTGTTTCCATGACTTAGCCAGGCATACTACAACTATTTTTCCAACTGATTATGAGGGGATTCAATGTTTTGTTCGGGCATTGAGACTTTCTCTTTACATGGACACTCAGATTTTCATTACCGTTGGAAGGTCTTTTATTAAGGTTACTAATCATTCTCAGATCATGGAAGAGATGCCTCATGAGCCACAAGGGGGAAGTAATAAGAAACCATATTACCATGATAGTTTTAGTGGGAGTCGGAGCAACTCACATTACAGAGGTAGAGGTTTCTAGTGTAGGTACCGACCATGACCATCCTATTAGTATCAAGGCCAGTCTAGCATGAACCTTCATGCTGCACTCGAAATTATTGATAGGGGCCAATATAGTTACAGTGATCATCCTGGCCAAAACAATGGTCAGTCAAGAGTGATACATTTTGCATTTTCTAGCAGAAGTGGCTATTCTGAATTAGTCAGATATTCTGGATAGACTTTAAAACTAGGGGCATGTTATATTTTAGGGCTTTCGTACATTATTCTAAAGAGTGTCCTCGTGCGAGATAGTTGTACCTATAACTCATAGTGTTTTACTAATTAGGGGGAGTACTGCCCCCAGCTAGAGGGGGTATACAAGGTAGTCAAGGTGGTCCTCGGGTTCCCTAAGAATTTTTTAAGAAGGAAGAATAGGTGATTGGTTAGGTGCAGCTGGATGGCGGATGATGTCATTTAAGTATTGTACTTGATAGACCAAAGGCAGAGTCGGATATTGTGATTAAAGGTATGATCTCAGTGTTCCATCAATAGGCTTTTTATTTATTTGATTCGGGATCCATTTATTCATATATGTCAACTTATTATGCACCACTGTTAGAGTTTTTTTGCAAATTCTTTATATGTGCCATTACATTTATCTATTTTTGTAGGTAATTCTTTTGTAGTGGATTGAGTTTATACATTATATGTTATGACTGTTTGAGAGTTTGATACTCATGATGATCTTATGTGTTAGATATGGTGGAATTTGATGTGATTCTGGGCATGGGTAGTTATCCCCCAATTATGTGGTCTTGGATTATTTTGCCTAGACCGACATTAGCCATGCCCGACATATTATAACGCTCAAATTACACTCTTGAATGGGTGTAAGTGGTCATTATCAATATAAAACCCAACTAGGTTGGGGTCGAATCCCACAGGGAATAAGGTGTGAACCCAAATTGTTTGTGATTTAATCACTGATAGTTCAATGTTTCCTGAAATGGGGGGTTTAAGTTTCACAAATAAATGTTTGTCACTTTAATTTTGATGTTTGTAATCAAGAGTTTATGAAATGACAAGAATTATATTCACTAGGGCTTACGGTACATGACAGACACTAAAGGTGATTCAAGATTCTCATGGTGGGTAGGATAACAAGCTATCTTTATCGATGTTATGCTCAAATGTCTCTCGACCTACTTAAGCATTTAATTTCCTAATCCTCTTGGACTTAGGGAACTTCTATTCATTGCCCAGATTTTACCTTAGGTTAACCAACCTTGTTACAACGCTGATTATGAAACGAAGTATTTCCGAGTCCCTATTGATAATTCACTTCCTACTATATTTGATTTCTTTCTCAAGCAAATCAAAGCAGGTTTGTCTACTATTTGCAACCAACAGACGTTAATTAAAGGTTCAGAATTATCAAGAAATCCTACCACCTATTGAATCTTGAATACTTAGCACCTTATCAAGACCTAACCCTAGATCCCATAATTCAGGTTAATGGAGTTTAGCCACTCATGATGCAATAAACAAGTACACAAGTTGAATTCATATTTGGGCAGATTAACTTACAACGATGATGAAAATCAAGAAGTGTAACTTGAATTGAATCTTAATACAAAACTCCCAAAATATTGATGACAATCTTCTCTCAACAATGATGTTCTAGAGCATATTGGAACTCGAGAGAGGGAAAAATTGTGCACAACGTATATTGCAAGATATGTGAATGATAATTAGAAAACCCTAAAAGATCCTATTTATACTTGATCCTAATTAAGGAAATAAAATAGTAACTTAAGTAAATTTCTCAGACAGGTGATGCCATTAGGTAATGCCTTATCAAGGGTCTGACGCCTTATCAGGAATGGCGTCAGATTTCCTTCAATATTGATAAGCTCCACCTAAGGCTGATGATGTGTATGACGATGTGTCAGGAGTCTGACGACGTATCATGGATGTCGTCATCTCCTCTTTCCTTTTTATAATTTCTGCCAAAGGCTGATGATGATCCTGATGCCTTATCACAACTCTGACGCCTTGTCACAAAATACCGTCAGAACTTCTCTTCAACTCCCATTCTCTGGTTAAGTCTAACGGTGGCCTTGATAGCTTATCACCAGGCTGATGACTTATCATGAATGTCGTCAGCCACACTTGTCCTTTATATGCTTCAGAATTCAACCTTCTTGCTTCCATTATTATTGGTTCCCTGCACCTTATCTTTTACTACAAGATTAAAGTAAAACTAATCAAATATGACAAAAGTTGCTTAAGACTTTACAATTATCCATAGCTAAAAGCATAAAATGTGTTAGCATTTTCTCACATATCAACACCTTCAACTTTGAACAGTTGCTTGTCCTCAAGCAACTAAACACAACCAAGACAATACAGAGCACTTTCAGCAGTCAGTTATTCACTCAAGCTCAAAACATATTGACTATCTCCAAGGTCAGTCAAATTAAAAGAAATTATGTCTATTATTAAAAACAACCATGCAACTTACAAGGATAGAGATATGGAAAAAATTTAGCAATAACAACCAAGCATATACCCAGATTACACTATCCGAACAAGTCAGTGACTAGCAACATACTCGGTAAGCCCTCAAAATAAAGAAATCCCATTTTCATTCATATCAGAATTCACATACATAACATAGGGATAATCACAAGACTTACTCTCAGAATGAAGTTCCAAACATTGCATGTCAAATGCCATAGGCTTGCCCTTATAGTCAGTGCCCAAGTCTTCAGATAGGTCAGTTAGGATCACTATAGGGGTTTTCTTAACCTTGTAACATAGGTCAGGGGCTGGTATGATATTTATGGATATTTTAGAGAGACTATGCCTCCTTAACACTACACTAAACTCTTGGGGTTTCAACTCCCAACCTTCTTTTCTTCCTCTCCTTTATTAATCACACATGCTCAAGATGGATGCGGTCTCTTCAATTATCATACTATCTTTTCATCTTCTTTTACGTAGCTTTCTCTTTTATTATTCCTTTTTCACCGCACCCAACTTTTTATTCTTTTATTTTATTCTTCCTCTCTTCATACTCATTTTGCATCATGCATCTCTATGATAGCCACCCTTAACTTAGGTTGTTTGCCAAAGTCAAGGTGCATAGTGTCTAAAGAAGACCAGGGTCAAAATAGGTTCATTGTGATGTAAACGGGAAGGTTAGAGGTGTCATATAAAGAAATAGGCTGATTAAGCTCAAAATAGATATCAATAGATAGTATGCACATAGGGAAGGTCATTTTGGCTAAAGTGGGCTAAAATAAAAAATGGCCTATGATCCTTTCCTAACTCCTATCCTATGACCATGGCAAGACTAACAGGACAAGTTTTAGATTCAACACATAACGGGAACTGAGTAAGACCTTGCACACACATGGCACACAAGTATCTCGCATATCACTACATATCTGGTTCATGCACTTTTTTAACAAAGGTTATTCAGTTACCAGACTAATGCCAAAAAAAGATACACTGTGGTCACAAATGGATGCAATTCACATAGTAATATATCAGGCCAATGGAGAGGTGCACAACAGTTACAAAATAAGTTAACTGCCTCAAGTACCTGTATTACTCTTAATTATCTACCACAAATTTTTACAACAATATTCTGCCCTACACCCTCAACTTAAAATTGAAAATAAAATAAACTCAAGGTTTAAGGCATACCTGGAGCGAATCAAGTGTGAGGCTTATGGGTCTCTAACCCTGTTGCTGCATCATCTACTGTTTTCTATCCATCAGGAGCACCTAGCCTTGAAGTGGTTGGAGCCTTGCTAGATGAGGCACCTGAAGCCCTAGCTCGGACGGCTTCCACCCGTTTCTCATTGTCCGCTAGGGACTCCATTCTTTCTTTCTTCAATTTCTCTTTTTTGGCCTTTTTTTCACTCTTCTTTCTTTCTCGCTATCCGATTCTTCTCCCTTATCTTTGCCCTTCTTCTCTCTCTTTTTCTTCTTTTTATTTGGTAAATCTCCAGTGAGGTCAAGTTTTGGAATTTTTTCCTCAGATTCATCTATAGCCGGACCTATCGGCACCATAAATTGGTGCTGCTACAACACCCCAACATCTGCCTTTACCTTATCCAATGTCGCTCTAAATTTAGCAAGATCAGCCCCTGACATTTCTTTTTCCCGTGCATCAAATTGGTTCTCTAAATCTGCAACCAATTCAGGCAAAGTCACAAAAGGCTTAAGGGCATATTTAATTCTCCTATCTACTGCAGCAGCAAACTATTGGCAAAGGCATGTAGTTGTCCCTCACACCATTTGGCTTGTTTAGCCACTTTTCTGATATCTATTGGATGAACTGAAAACCCTACTACTGCTGTAGGAACTGAGTGGTTGGGTTCATTCTCAGGAACTGAACCTGCATATGCTAAAGAAGTTAGGTGTGCAATATCAGAATCCTGTACCTCCATATTAGGTGTTGAATTAGCATTTGTAACTAGAGGGTCTACTGCTACCCCTGTACCTCTATCAAGTCTCAGTCCTGGCTGATTTTCATCATACCGTATGAGGTTGTGAGTCTTTTGGGCAGAAATGTCATCATCAATCCCTGCAATCTTTAGCACATTAGCAGCTCAGCACAACTCTGTGATAAGACAAGGAAAAGGATAAGCAGTATCTGTTCTCGACATTTGAATCTCCATCTTATCCGCAATGATTTTCCCAAAATTTAGGTAGATCTTCTGCACCATGCTTACTACTAGGATAACTCGGTCATCACCCAGAATGTTGTCTCCATCAGGGAGGTATCAACTAGATATGCACTATCACCCATAAAAGCTTTGCCTCTTGAGTCAAAGAGGACTTACTGATTCTCTCATTTGGGTTGGTCAACCACGTTGTTTCTCCTTCGGCTATGATGTTGGCCAACCAAGGATATTGTCTTGCTCGATTCTTAATTCGAGCATAGACTGATCATGTAGTTGCCTAAGGAGTGAAGTTGGGGCCATGCAAGAACCTGTTGATGGTTATGATTAAGACACCAACCCTTACGCCCCTTACCTAAACTCTATCCACCAGGGGCTGGTCTGCAACTCTTTTTTCGGGTCTACACATGTTTTCTAACTGATCTTGGTAGTTTGCATAAAACTCCCAGACCAGTGCAGGGCAAAATGAGCCTCCTCCTTTTGTGGTCCACCCCAAGCCGTACACTTGGAACTTCTATTCCACTTTAGGGTACTCGCTCAACCCTTGGGTAATAATCTATTTTTCTCCTGAATCAGATTTTTAGCTCTTCTTCTATCAGTTCTGTGAAGCCCAGTAGTGAAGATACCCTCTGCTTTAGGAATTTTCCATCTAGTATTGTCTCAAACTTCAAGGTTCTTACATTTGATAAGTGTTCCTCGAGCTAGAAACTCTTCATCATCTTATTGTTTAGTGGACGGGGATCCAAATACTGTTCCCTCAGACTCAGACTCCTCGAACCCTTCCTGTTCCTCTTCTTCAAATTCAACATATTCAGACTCATGTTGCTCATGTTTAGAATAGTCAGATACCTCCTGCTCAGAAGTTTTTGTTGTTTCAATTTCCTCACTATCCTCCACCTTAACTGGTAGGGTTGGTGGAGGTTTTATAGGGAGTTGCTTCTTCTTTCGCTTCCTGAGCAGAGGTTCTTCCTCTTCATAATTAGACTCCTTATCGATGAGTTTTCAGCGTACACTTTTTTGTTGTTCCTTCTTGGTAAGATAAGGACTCTTTCCTTTGGGTGCCATTATAAGGTTCCTATAGTAATAGAAAAAAATTGGTCAATCCGCAAGAGCATAAACACAAACACATTAATCATTTAAGCTTCACATCCTTTGAGAAGGCTTATTCATACTTCAGGTTCCAGGTGTAACGACATTTCTTGAAAAGCCATCACGACTGTGATAGCTTATCACAATTTTCATCAACCTCAGACATAACTTATGAAACTTTATTAACTTTTGATGACATTTTTGATAAGCCATCACAATTGTGATAGCCTATCACGAACGTCATCAGCTCTAAACAGAATTCACTTCATTCTTAGCAGCCTTGGATAACATTCCTAATAATCCATCACAGTTTTAATAGCCTATCATGAATGTTGTCAGATCTTATATAACCCCACTTTTGACGTTAACTCAATTTTTGGTCTCATTACTCCTCAAAATCCACTCGAGTTCCAATTTGTTAACTGACTTTTAAACCTTGGGCCTGTACAGCAAACCCTAGGTGCAATTTTTAGCCCCTTTTCAAGTTGAATTTGGTTCAAGACTCTTAGTAACTTAGGTTGTCATCCATCTATCACTTACCACAAGAAAATAAGAGTTAAATTTAGAGCATACCTGATAGGAGCCCTTAATATGATTACACGCACAAGAGAAAGTAGGAAGAAATTCTTGATTTTGAATTTCAAACCCATACACAAGGGAGCTTGTTCTTCTTGGCTAACTTGGGGAAATTAGTTGGAATTAGTAAGTAAATAAAATAAGTAAATAAAGAAATAAACTAAAGAAAGAAAGAAAATAACATAGGCGGGAACATGAGGAGATTCGATTGTGGGCCGGGTTGGATTTTCTGAACTGGGCTGAAAATGGTTTAGCAATGCGTTCAAGGTCTTCTTGATGACATCTTATAATGGCTTATCACAAGTGTGATAGCTTATCACTAATGTCGTCAGGCTTAACAGAAATTGTCTCGAGTTTGGCCTATCTGACGACATTTTTAATAGCTTATTATAGTTGTGGCGGCTTATCAGAGATGTAATCATGACCTTTCAGTTGACCTCCTCATTTTTCACTTTCTCTATACTAAATCCTAAT
The DNA here is from genome assembly GCF_002878395.1 of Capsicum annuum. Lineage (NCBI taxonomy): Eukaryota > Viridiplantae > Streptophyta > Magnoliopsida > Solanales > Solanaceae > Capsicum > Capsicum annuum. The sequence goes on along the minus strand of NC_061122.1, from coordinate 183,241,415 downwards.
TATAAAAGTAAAAACACTTGCTTAAACATAAAAACTTTGGGTTGCCTCCCAGTAGCGCCTGATTTACTATCGCGGCATGACTTTGTTATCTTGACTACTCATGCTTTGCCAAGACAACCTATTGATACCCCTTTACCATCATCATAGAAGACATCAACGATTGAGAAAATACTCATCTCTTTTTGCTGAATCATAGATGAGTGTATTTTGAAATGTGCTTATTTGTCATTGAACATGAACTTTAACTCGTTCAACTCCATGTCTACTAGCACTCTCCCAGTTTCAAGTAATGGTCTACCCAAGATGATGGGCACTTCAAAATCCACCTAGCAATCTAAGACCCTAAAATCAGCAGACAGAATAAAATTGGCTAACTTTACCAAAACATCGTGTAGTATGCCTACAGGCCGCTTCATAGACCTATCTGCCATTACCAACCACATATTTTTGGGGTAGGATCCCCCAAGCCCAATTTCTTGTTCACAACCAGTGGCATTATATTTATACTGGCTCCCAGATCGTATAGTGCTTTTGTGAATTTCAAGGAACCAATAGTATAGGGATGGTAAATGCTCCCGGATCTGCCCTTTTCTACACTAAAGACCTTGTAGAAATAGCACCACAATAGAGAAGATTTTCCTCTGGCTCATGGATAACCTTATGTTTCTTGGTTACAAGGTCTTTCATGAACTTCGCGTATCCTGGTAGTTGCTCAAGTTCTTCAACTAGAGGTATATTTATTGTCAGTTGCTTGAGTATCGCCATGAATTTGCTGAATTTTGTGTTATCAACTTTTTTTTTCAATCATTGAGGAAAAGGAGGTGGTGGTCTTGTAATAGTTTTCAACACCACTTTCTCTTCCTTCTCTTTTTCCTTATCTGAAGCATTAACAGAACTATCCAACTTCTCAGACTCCACTAGACTGCTTTCTTTGGATTCATCAACAACTATGTCACCATCTACAGTTTTGCCCACAGATGGGCCAAGTAATATCTTGCCACTCCTATTGGTAATCGCCATGCACGAGCCATCATTCCATAGATTCTAAACCATATTACTAGGTAAAGTACCACTTTTTCTCTAGTTCAGTATTGCAGAAAGTTGACTCATCTGTTGCTCCAACTGCTTGATAAAAGTGGAGTGTGAACTAACCAACTAACTCAGGGTAGAGAATTCACTCTTCATAGTAGTTATCCCCGAGTTAGTAGTATCAACTCCCTTCAACAATTTTTCCATCATGTCCTCCTTGGACATCTTGCCAGAGCTAGTTGGTGCAACATCCCAACTTCCTGGAGGAATATATAAACAATTCCTATCATTATTGCTTTTCCAGTTTCCTTTCTCCCTATCATTATAACCAGGCTTGTCATAAAAGTTCCGACCTTGATTTCCTTGGCTAGTGCCTCGGAAACCCCCCTGATTACTCAGATAGTTTGCCTCCTCATCTGCATTAGTAGCCAAAGTGCACTGAGATTCCATATCTTTGACCTTTTCAGTCTTTCCTGACAGCATGTGCTTGGCCAGCAAGTCCATCTGTGTCTTTAGGTGGGCCATGTCTTGGTCTCACTTCTCATCTCTTCTACACTGCTCCGCAGTCTTACCAACAGAAATAGTCGGTCTAGATACCACAAAATCACTGTTATGCCAAGCCTGACTCTGTTTGGTCATCCCATTCAGCATATCTGAGGCATCTTGAAAAGACAAATCAACAAATGAACCACTAGCAACATTATCTACAATCGTCTTTGTTACAGAGTTAAGAGCCCTGTACAAATTCTCCATCAGGTGTAGGTTCGTCATATTATAGTTTGGACACTATGTCAGCTTCTTCTTGAACCTCTCTCATCTCTCATGCAAAGCTTCAGTAGGGAGCTGTCTAAAGTTGCTGATCTCGTCTCTCAACTGTACCCTTCTAGAGGGTGGAAAAATCTATTCTAGGAACACTTCTTTCAACTTCCTCCAGTAGGTGATGGAATCAGGCGTAAGCTTATTTAACCACATTGTTACCTCTCCACACAGAGACAATGGAAACAATCTCAATCAGAGCACATTCTGGCTCACTCTTGAATTATCAAAAGATTTGCAGATGGTGATAAAGTTCACCAAGTGCATGTTCGAATCATCACCAGGAAAGCCACCGAATAATCATTTTAAATTCGGGAATTGAATCATGCCACTTGTTATGCTGAATTTTACACCAGGTGCCAATGGTGGAGGAATAATAGCATCTATTGCACCTACTCCATCCATTCCTTCATCATCATCATTTACCTTGTATTGGATAGGCTGTTGACCATACCTTCTTCTGACTGGACGGTTTCTATTAAAATTTCGATGCACAGGTCCAGCAATTTGCTCTACTCGCCTTGGGTTTTAAGGATTCAGCAATTCTTCATCACCCAAGTCTTCATCATCAGGGTTCGGATGACGTACTTGTTGACCCTCGTTTGGTACGTTCACCTGAGCCCTGGCCAAGGCTGCCATTCTGTCAACCTCTTGCTGTTCTGCCATTCTCCCGATCAGTTGCGGTTCCAGATTAATTGGTAATAATAGTTCTCTGAAACTTCTTGTTTTTGGCATAAACAATAAGGATCCTGTAATTAAACAAAAACAACAAACAAACGTAAATCTAGGAAACTTAACTAACAGTCAATTAGCGCAGACAAACTTTTAGTTTACAACCATATTCCCTGACAATGGTACCATTTTTGATAACGCTCAAATTATACTCTTGAATGGGTGAAAGTGATCGTTGTCAATATACAACCCAACTAGGTTGGGGTCGAATCCCACAGGTAATAAAGTGTGAGCCCAAGTTGTTTATGATTTAATTCACTGATAGTTTAATGTTTCCTGAAATGGGGGGGTTAAGTTTCATGAATAATCGTTTATCACTTTAATTTTGATGTTTGTAATCAAAAGTTTATCAAATAACCAGAATTATGTTAGCTAGGGCTTACGGTATATGACAGATGCTAAAAGTGATTCAAGATTCTCATGGTGGGTAGGATAACAAGCTATATTTATCGATGTTATGCTCAAATGTCTCTCGACCTACTTAAGCATTTAATTTCCTAATCCTCTCGGACTTAGAGAATTTCTATTCATTGCCTAGATTTTACCTTAGGTTAACCAACCTTGTTATAGTGTTGATTATGAAATGAAGTTTTTTTGAGTCCCTGTTGATAATTCAGTTCCTACTATATTTGATTTCTTTCTTAAGCAAATCCAAGCAGGTGTGTCAACTGTTTGCCACCAACAGATGTTAATTAAAGCTTCAGAATTATCATGAAATCCTACCACCTATTGAATCTTGAATACTTAGTACCATATCAAAATCTAAGCCTAGATCCCATAATTCAGGTTAATTATGTTTAGCCACTCATGATGCAATAAACAAGTACACAAGTTGAATTCATAGTTGGGTAGATTAACTTACAACGATGATGAAAATCAAGAAGTGTAACTTGAACTGAATCTTAATACAAAACTCCCAAAATATTGACGATAATCTTCTTTCAACAATAATATTCTAGAGCATATTGGAACTCGAGAGAGAGAGAAAAATTGTGCACAACGTATATTGCAAGATATGTCAATGATAATTAGAAAACCCTAAAAGTTCCTATTTATACTTGAGTCTAATTAAGAAAATAAAATAACAACTTAAGTAAATTTCTCGGACAGGTGACGCCTTATCAAGGGTCTGACGCCTTATCAGGAATGGCGTCAGATTTTCTTCAATGTTGACAAGATCATCCTAAGGATGACGATGTGGATGATAACGTGTTAGGATTCTGACGACGTATCATGGATGTCGTTATCTCCTCTTTCCTTTTTATAATTTTTGCCTAAGGCTGACGATGATCCTGACGCCTTATCATAACTCTGACGCCTTGTCACAAAATACCATCACAACTTCTCTTCATATCCCATTCTCTGGTTAAGTCTAACGAAGGCCTTGATATGTTATTACCATACTGACGACTTATCATGAATGTCGTCAGCCATATTTGTCCTTTATTTGCTTCAAAATTCAACATTTTTTGCTTCCATTATTATTGGTTCCCCTGCACCTTATCTTTTACTGCAAAATTAAAATAAAACTAATCAAATATGACAAAATTTTCTTAAGACTTCACAATTATTCATGGCTAAAAGCATAAAATGTGTTATCATTTGCTCACACATCAACATACCCCCAATTGTATGGCAAGGATCTATTAGCCACACGCCGATTGGAATTATTTCTTATGTTCAGTCTAGGAGACTAATATTGAGAGGTTGTGAGTCTTATCTTTCTTATATCTGTGATGCCATTGCAGAGAGTTCTTTGCTTGATTATGTTCTTATAGTCTGTGATTTTCCTGATATCTTTCCTACCGACCTACTTGTCTTTCCTTCTGAGCATGATATTGAGTTTATTATTGATCTTGAGTCAGGAAACCAACCTATTTCTATGGAATATTATTTTACCTGTATATCTTAAGAAGTGCTATGCCACTAATTTAATGACCTTTTCAGAAATTTTTAAGCATAAATTATTATATGTTTTATAGATTTGATGTTATTCTCATGTATAATGCTTATTTATGTAGGTAACAATTTAAAATAAAGTTGAGCAATTCGTTTGAGTCAATGGGAGGTCAAAACAAAAGAAAAAGCACTTAAAAATTCACTTAGGCCTGTCGGGGGGCCACCTGTGCTTGCACCTAAGGCACCTGCATGCACAGGGGGACAAAATGAGGAACCAGCGGTACCCGCGCGAGGACCTGCATGAGCAGGTCAATCACCTACAGCAGTAGGTCCCTAGTGAGATGTCATTTTCCATAATTTTTTCATAAACCAATGTTGTGTTAAAATATGGGTTATTCAGCTCAATTATGCTATTCTTATACTCTTCTTAAGCTTAAAAACATTATATTGATATTCCATGTGAGAAATTAGTGGTTTAAGCTGATGGTTTATTGAATTTGAAGCTTGATCATTATATTATCTTTAGATTCAACAGATCAATTTGAAGATGATACAAGCATGAAGAGCACAAAAGAATACAAGGCATGGTCAAAGGCTCAAGCTTTAGAATTGGCAAGTGTTTGGAGCCTTTTAAAGTCATGTCAAGTTGAAAGAGGAAAATGGAATCAATACACTCAAGAGGAACCTCACTTGAAGGGAAAGAAGGACTTTTCACTTTATAATCCAACACTCAAGGGGCGCCCCTTTTCTTTAAATCATTAAGGGTAGTTTTGTCATTTGACATGTAATAGTATAAATAGACAATTTCTTCACTCTTTTCATTAGCTTTGGTGAATATTGAAAGGATACTCTTTATTTTGTAACTTAGTCATCTAGTTATAGCTTAGAAACCAAAATTTGAACCTTGAATGCATTTGAAATTGGTTTTCACTTGTGTTGGGTTATTTGGCAAGAAAGGTGTGCTTGAGGATTGTGAGTCCTTTGGGAGACCTAAGAGAGTGGTTTGAACTTTTATTTGTGAGGTTTGATTGGATATTTGATACATCTCCTTTTGTTAATCATCTAGTGGAAGTAAGAGTCACTCTACTATCTCCACATTCATGCAATTTTTCTCTTTCATCTCCTTTCTAAGTGTTGTTTCTCTTTATGTGCTTGCTGATTTTTACACCTTTAGTTTCAATTTCGTGTGTTTGATAGTATTTAGGATATCATTTGGTATCAAAGCCTTGGTTAGGGTTGTTCCAACATCCTTAAATCTTGGTTTCAGTGTTCTTATTTAGAAAATCTTAACAAAAAAGAGTCAAAAAAATCAAAAAATACAAAAAAAGATGGTGTCTAGTGTTGTCTTGTGTTAGATCCTAATTTAGAACTTAGATCTACAAGTTTTTACTTTGTCTTTGAAGTTCCTTGCACTAGATCCTTGCTCTCTAGTGCCTGGGGAGTCTAGATCTACTTTTAGAGTGAAGTTTGGTTGAGTTTGAGCAAAAAGCCTCCATGAACATAGTGTTTTTGAAGCTTTTGAGCTAAGATCAAAAATTGAACTTTCTATTTGGATGTGTGTTGTGGCTGATTTTTAGTGGGTTGAGTTTTTTTTTGCATAAAGAACCTAGATCTACAAAAAAAATCAGATTTGGAGTCCATTTACTTGTTGGTCAAACTTGGTCAACACTTGAATATTCATCTTGTTCATCCTTTATCTTCATATCTTGGTGAAGAAGAATATTCAAAGGTGTTGTTTGATCCAAAAAAGGGAAGAAAGAGAGTGGAAAAGTTTTTAGTCCAAAAGCATATTCAAAGAATATTCCATTCTTCCAAAAGGAGGAGGGGACAAGGGGACAACAAAGTACACTTGCAAGTACAGGGGGGGACCATTGCATTTCCATTTCCATTTGACACTTGAAAGAGCTCTAATTTACTTCTTACCCCTCCAAATCTGAAAATTCTTCTTCCCAAAGTGTTTTTTAGCTGAGACAAAGATTTTGGAAACTTTAAAATTTTGAAAAGTGACAACCAACCACGTAGTGCCACATCATCACGTGTGATCAACCAAAATTCACCTCTAAACTTAGATTTCCTAGTTTCTAATTTTTGCTCCTAGTTTCTTTTAGGCTAATTCTATCACTAATTAGCAAACTAGTAAGTACCTACTAGGTTGGTAATTTGTCTAGAGTTCGTTTATTTTGTGTCTTCGGTGTTTTGTGTGCTTTTCTCATTTTTAAGTCATAGTATTTTGTTGGTTCAAGTTCGTGCATCACTTTATTTGAGTCGTTTCAAACAAAGATCGATTCTGGACCAAAGCTTCTCACCTCTCAAGTAACTTGCCAAGTATTTCCAATTCTCCAACACTTGTGAGGCCAAGTATGAGGTGAGGTTGAACGTGAGTGAAGTGAGGCTTTTGAACTAACTTGTTTGCTCATTTTGTAGGTTGTGTTGCTTGCTGTTTTATTTTGTTCTTTTAGGCACATTTGCCATGGAATTCGGAGATACTACTTTCCAACCTTTGGGAAATGATGCTATTAGAGCCTTGATGGCTAGGTTTGAGGCCCTTTCCCGAGAAATGAGGAGTGATAATGATGCCTTGAGGAGGGAAATGAAGAATGATAATGATGCCTTGAGAAGTAATGTGGATGCTATGAGGGGTGAAATAGTGACTATGAAGGGTGAAATTTCCACTTTAAGTGGAAGGCTTGATTGTGTTGAAAGTAGGAGGTACTCATGACCTTCTACTCCTAATCCCTACCATGAATCTTCTAGTGTCCAAGCCAATAACTCTTCCATGACTATAACACCCGAATCCCTCCACCAAATGCTTAACCCTCCAAGAGTTCCACAAAACCAGCCACTAAACCAATCCCAAATCTCTCCTAACTGGACCCTACAAAGGCCACTACATCACCAAATGAACCAAGTCCAACAAGAGGGACTTGGAACTCAAACTCCACCACCAAATCTGAACCAAATACTTCCACAAAATACTGCTTAGCAAATGCCAAATCCCATGGACCAAAGACCTTACCATCCACCACGTCTAATACCACAAGTTCAAGTACCACATAATCAAAGACCAAACCCACTTCCCCAAAGGCCTCAAATCCAAAACCTACCTATCTAAATTAAGGATTATGGTAGATGGTAGAAAAAAGGTTATGATATTCCTAATGATGACATTGCTTTGAAGAAGAATTGAGGTCAAGACATGATCAAAGAGGGAATTATGGAAGATTTCGGGGGCATGGGGCAAGACAAGGCCATATTGAACATCCAAGAATCTGAGACATTGGTATTAATTCAATCAAGGTTGGCATTCCAATTTTCAAAGGTGAGAATGATCCAGAAGTGTACTTAGCTTGGGAATCCTCTTGTGAAAAGATTTTTCAAGTGAATGACCTTTTCGAATAAAAGAAAAGTTGCTATGCTATTGCTCACTTTGAAGGATATGTAAGTACTTGGTGGGATTACACCAAAAGATTTGATGATGTGTTTATTAATGGGCAACTACCTCCTTGGGAGATGTTGAAGAGAGTTATGAGAGAAGTATATGTACCGGAACATTATAGGCATAAGCTACTTGCCAAGCTTTAAATCTAAAGCAAGGAAGCAAGAGTCTCATGGCCTATTATGATGAATTTCAGAAACTTGTCTTGAAACTTTACCATAGAGGTGAACAAGTGCAACATGATGTTATCCGCTTCAAGGTTGGGTTGAAAAAGGACATATCCTCCCGTTTGACTCTTCAAAAGTTTGGAACCGTAGTTGAAGTTTTCCAAGATGCCATGGAAATCGAGAAAGAGAACAAGGAAAGGTACAAGCCAAAGGCTCCCTACACCTCCTCGAATTGGTCCAAAGAAAAGGGCATAGTCTCGGCATCTATGGCTCCTCCTTAATCCATTACAAAGGCTGCCCAACATCATTCTCCAAAGCTTGAAGGTAAACCAACTTCTACTTTTTACTCTAAGGGTCTACAATGTTTCAAGTGTCAAGGTTGGGTCCTAGGGAAAGTGAGTATCGTAACCGGCATAATGTGATCCTAAAAGAGGGGAAGTTATACTATCTTGGTGAAGAAGTTGAGTTGGAAATTGAGGGGAATGATGACAACTCTCAAGATGGAGAGTGCATAAAACTCAAAACTCAAGAAGAAGAAAGTGAGGAAGATGTGTTACCTTGTGAAGTAGAATGTGATGTGCCTAGTTATGTTGTTAGGAAAACTTTGTTTAGTAAGGTCTTGGATAATCAAAGAGAGAACCTCTTTCATACCAAGTGCCTTGTTAAAGGAAGTTTGAGTTCAATGATCATAGATAGTGGGAGTTGTGTGAATATTGCTAGTGTCACCTAGGTTGACCACTTGAAACTATCCATTATCCCTCACCCGAATCCATACAAGCTTCAATGGTTAAATAAGTATGGTGAATTAAAGGTCAAACGGCAATGTGTTATTAGATTCAAGATAGGGAATTATCATGATGAAGTTTTATGTTATGTAATCCCTATGCAAGCATGTCACCTATTGTTGGGTAGGTCTTGGCAATTTGATAGGCACACTGTACATTATGGAAGATCTAATAGGTATACCTTTGTGAATGGTAGCCGAAAGTTCACTCATATCCCTCTTCCACCCTCTTGTGTAAATGAAATCTAAGAGAAAACCAAGAAGTTGGGTAAGAAAAAAAGAAAGAAAAAGGATAGGGAGATCTCAAATTGTGAAATTGGAAGGGAAAAAGCGAATTTGATTGTGGGACTTGACCACAAGTGTACCTTGTCACTCCCTAACTCAAAGGCTAGAATTTTGCCTAGATTTGATCTTTCTTATTTGCAACTTCAAGCTCATAAGTTATCAAATAAGGATAAATAAGGGATTTTACATGAAAGTGACCTCAAGACACCTTAGTCGAGAGCTTCAAAATAATGGACTGTTCTAGCCCAAACTGAGGTGATGATTCTACACCTTACCTTCCATTGAGCTTAAATTATTGCCATGCGATTCCTTGTGAAGTAGTCTCGGGTTCTCTTGATATATATGTTCATATTTGTTCTCTTTTTAGTTCTCTTGATGTGTTTAATGAACCATGTGCTCCTAAGGTTAGCTCACTACTTGAACATGAGAAGAGTGTGATTAAAAACTTTCAAGTTAGTGTAGATGCTTACAATGTAGATATTGATTATGAATATGATCCTTTGAGTTTGTTTGATGAATACCTTGATAGTAGAATGCTTCATAGTGATGATGTTCATAGAGATGTGGAGAGTGATAGGATTTGTGTTGTTAAGGGAACTTTCTTAAGCCATAGATGTCAAATTTTGAAAGTTTGTCTTCATCTAAAAACAAGTGGCATTTGTGTTAGTTTCAGATTGTATACTTCACTCATTTATGCTTGCTTTATGTGTGTCCTTTATGATGTTAGTGGTCGGATTTTCTTAATCCTCACAAAGAATGGTTGGTTGTATTCTGAAAGTGTACCTCCTTGGCATGTTTACCTCACTTATGGTACTAATGCTAGTCCTTCTATCATGAGAATTATGTGTTTGTTTTCCCTCTCTTTTGGTTTTGCAAGGTTAAAATTTTAGGATAAATTCCTTTCAAGATGAAGAGGATGATACAATTATGGAGATCACAAAATAATAGAAGGCATGGTAAAAGGCTCAAGCTTCAGAATTGTCAAGTGTTTGGAGCCTTTTAAAGTCTTGTCAAGTTGATGGAGTAGAATGGAATCATTACACTCAATAGGTGCCTCACTTGAAGGGCAAGAAGGACTTTTCACTTTATAATCCAACACTCAAGGGGAGCCCGTTTTCTTTAAATCATTAAGGGTAGTTTATTCATTTGGCATGTAATAGTATAAATAGACAATTTCTTCACTCTTTTCATTTGCTTTGATGAATATTGAAAGGATACTCTTTATTCTGTAACTTAGTCATCTAGTTGTAACTTAGAAACCAAAATTTGAACCTTGAATGCATTTGAAATTGGTTTTCACTTGGTTGGGTTATTTGGCAAGAAAGGTCTGCTTGAGGATTGTGAGTCCTTTGGGTGACCTAAGAGAGTGGTTTGAACTTTTATTTGTGAGGTGTGATTGGATATTTGATACATCTTCTTTTGTTAATCATCTAGTAGAAGTAAGGGTCACTCTACTATCTCTACATTCATGCAATTCTTCTCCTTCATCTCCTTTCTAAGTATTGTTTTCTCTTTGTGTGCTTGCTGATTTTTACACCTTTAGTGTCAATTTTGTGTGTTTGATAGTCTTTAGGCTATCAGAAGAGAATTTGGTTATATCTCTGCTTTCTCTTTCTATGAGTAGATAATTTCTTATCTTGAGGTTATTCTTAAATAAGTTGGGATCAGTGTATGGGTGTTGTAAATTTGTCCTTTTAATTAGCTAATCGTTATGGGTTTTGCATCTATTCCACATTTTGATTGAGAATTGGGGGTTGCAAACTCCAATTACCCTTGAACCCTTATCATCCTTGACAAAAAAGATATAGGTGAGGAATGGATGTAAAAATAACTTGAATTAATTCATTTAATAGTATCTCTTAGATGTAAGGATACTCATTGATGCTATAGTTATTTAAATTACTACCCGTATGAGGTGTTCGATAGAACCCATTTGTAATATTTTGGCATCTGATTGATAATTTAACACTAAAAACTCATAATCTAGCGTACACATTGCTTTTAGCTAAAGTTAAACAAATATCAAATTATACATACATAAACCAATACCTAGTAAGGAATAATTCCAAGCTTCATCCACATTTGGTTAAACTTTAACTATATGTAGCTTTGAAATTACATTCTAAAGACGATAAAATTATTAACTTTGAAAATGTTCAAACAAACCACCCAATTTTACTTTCATGTTTGCTTTACACCACATTACGAGCCAACTCCTATTTGACTTTTCATGATCAAGCTTGAAATCTTTGTCTTTATTTACTGAGATTAAACTCTAACTTTTATTGGGTTACTATATTGATGACAATCTCTTATATGTCAAGAGTGTAATTTTGAATGTCATCATAATTTTGACACCATTGTTGGGGAATGGAACATAGTTTTCATTCTTATAGTATTTTTAGTCACTTTGAGTGGGCCATGATATTTATTTTACATTATTTGTTGTTTTTGTTCTTTCTCAGGTTAGGACCATAGTATACATGATATCATAAGACAACACAGTAGCAATATTAGTACATATGATGCGCATATAGAGGATAAAAATCACCCCAGATATGCATGTCAAGATAGTACTATTCATATTCCACCGACGGTTGGAAATGGAGTTTTTCATGTTAGTATCGCGATGGTTTATTTTCTATAAATGAAAGGATTGTCTGGGATCAACCGCATGAGGATGCCAATCTACACTTGAAGAATGTCATTGATGTGTGTCTTTCATTTGATATCACCCATACATCTCAAGAATCACCCCGTTTGTGTCATTTCCCATTCTCATTGATCGATGAAATGGTCTTATGGTTGTGGACTTTGGCCAAAGATCATCACATTATGGTTTGAGCTAAAGAAAACATTCTCATATACTACAACTAAGGGATGCATCATCAACTTTCTTCAACTTAATGGTGAACTATTACACGAGGCTTGGATCTAATTAATAATATGCTAATGCAATGCCCAAATCATGAGGTCCTGAACAAAATTCTTTTTCAAATTTTCCATAGGGTATTGGATTAATTAAAGAGGATGTTAGTCAATAATATGGCTAAAGGATCTATTATCAAAAAATTTTATGGTTTTATGGTGGATTTATTAGATCAAGTGACCAAGCAAAGTCGAGGTTGGCACATAGAGATACCAAGGTGGCCGTGGAGGCACCCTCCATATCTTTTGTATACTAAGAGAAAAGGAAAAAGTATAATGAAAGAGATGAGGACATGCCTAAAGTAATGACTCAACTTGATTTTCTCATTAAGCATGTAATGGGGGCTCCTCCAACGGTGGTTAATGTTGTGGATTGAAAGAGTTTTAAAGTTTATGATAAAGAGGATGTGAAGTCTCTTGATGAGGAAATTAGGTTCTTGTCAAACCGAACAATGGGTTCCCTCCATACCTATCAAAGGCAAGGTAGGAATCAGTATTTGAAAAAAAGAGATCATAAATGGAGGGACCGTGACCATAAAAGAAATTGGTGTGATAAAGATCATGATAGAGAGTATGACTGGATAAACAAGGATAGATATGATTATCTATACATTCCCCCACATAGTAGGGCCAGGAATAAATAATCACACTCTATTGATTTGGAGAAGTTCAAAAGTGAAGATGTTCATGGTCGTACCTTAATGAGTGTTGACGGGTGTGATAGGATATTGAGGGAGATGAAAAGTGATTTCTCACAACTCAACCAAATAGTGATCTCTCATTTGGCCTCTATCAAGAAACTTGAAACTCACTTGGGACAAATCTTATCTTATCTTAATGCAACGCCAAAATGTGGATTACCTCATGCACAATTTCTAATCCTATAAATAATGGTCACATCATGGCTATTGTCACTAGGAGTGGTCGAACTATGGATAAAGATGTTTTTAATATTGATGAAAACCCTCAATGAAAGGGGAAGTAATGAATAAGACAATGGAGAGAAAGTGGAAAGAAAAGTCCAATGATAATGTTCCAAAGCCTAATAAGCCAATTGTTAAAAAACCAAAGTTAGTTGATGAAAAAGTTGAAAGTGAGGAAGCTTCACAAAAGGATGATGGTATGTAAAACAATTGGATGAAACTCAGATTGTCCCTATGCCATAATTCAAAACTCCTTCACCATTCCCACAAATATTAAATAATAAGAAAGATGATACCAAGTTCAATAAATTCCTTGCAAAATTTAGCAATCTATCAGTGAATATTCCATAGTTGGTGCTTTACAATATATGTCTGGGTATGCTAAATTAATGACAATCTTGGTCAAAAAGAAATAAGTTATGTATTTTTAAACTGTCGAGTCTACTCACAATTATAGAGCTATCATGCCTAGCATAATAGTGGTGAAGAAAGAAGATCGGGTGCATTCACTATTCTTTGAACTATTAGGGTTTAAAAATTCAGAAAAGCATTGTTGTCTTGGGGTAAGTATTAATTTTATGCCATTTTCCAAGTTTTAGAATCTAGGTATGGGTACCCCAAGCCCACTACAATAAGGATTTTAATGGCCAACCATTATATCAAAAAGCCCAGGGGTGTATTGTATAATATTCTTGTGAGGGTGGAATACTTTATCTTTTTTGCTAACTTTGACATTCTAGATTGTAAAATTAGTCATGAGGTCCCCATCCTTCTTGGCTACTGAATGGGACTTAATTGAAGTTGAATGTGGTGAAATAAAGTTGTGGGTAAACAATGAAGAGGTGTCCTTCAATGTGTGTAGGTATATGAAACAACCTTTGGATTTGCCAGTTGTTCAACGATTGATGTGATTGATGATGAGGTGACTAAAACCATGGAGGTGGATTTTGTGAATAACCCTTTGGTAGGTGTATTATGGAACTTGGGGAGTGAGGTGAGTGAAGAATACATTGAGGTAGGTCCTTCGTTGATGGGTCTTGGCTTTTATAATAAAAATCCTTGCATTTGGATCTTGATTTGAAAAATCGTGAAAGTCCACTTGCCAAAACATCTATTATTGAACTGCCTCAACTTGAACTTAAGTTATTGCGTTCACATCTTTTGTATATCTTATTAAGTGAGAATAATAATTTGTCAATCATTGTTGCAGATGATCTACTGCCTCAATAAGTAAAGGCCTTAAAATCTATTATGATAAAGTTTATTCGGGTTATTGGGTTGACCAAAGAGGACATCATAGGGATTTTTTTCAGAATATGCTCTTATAAAATAAAAATAAAGGTTGATCTTGTTCCTAGTATGGATTACCAAAGAAGGCTCAACCCACCAATGCAAGAGGTAGTCAAGAAAGAGATTATCAAATGGCTTGATGCGGGTGTCATTAACCAAATTTCAAATAGTACATGGGTGAGTCTAGTCCAATCATTCCCAATAAAGGTGGTATGAAGGTAGTTAGTACTAAATAAGAATAATAATCTTGTGCACGTCCATCCGGTGATGGGTTAGAAGGTATGTATGGATTATAGTAGATTGAATTTTTGGTCCGAGTAAGATCACTTTCATATGCCTTTTATGGACTATATATTGGATCGATTAGCCAAGCGTGTATGGTATTATTTCCTTGATGGATATTCAAGTTATAATTAAATTTTTATTTCTCTAAAAGATCAAGAGAAGACCATAGTTGTATGTCCATATGGGAACTTTACTTTCTAACACATGCTCTTTGAGCTATGTAATGCACCCACTACCTTTTAACGGTGTATGCTGTCTATATTATCTGTCATGGTAGAGGATACCATGAAAGTGTTCATGCATAATTTCTCAATGGTTAGTGACTCATTCCAATCTTACCTTAATCATTTGAGTAAGGTCCTTGAGAGGTCTATGGATACCAATCTTGTTTTGAATTGGAAAAAATGTTATTTCATGGTCAAGGAAGGCATTATCATAGGTCACAATATTTTGGGTAATGGCATCCAAGTAGATCAAGCAAAAGTTTAATAATTGTTAAATTACCTCCACCTATCTTTGTGAGGGGTGTTAAATATTTTCTTGGTCACGCCGGGTTCTATAGGCTTTTCATTATAGACTTCTCAAAGGTTTCTCACCTTTGTGCAAACTTCTTAAGATGGCGGTGAAGTTTGAATCCAATGGTATTTTGTAAGAGCTTTTAATTGTCTCTAGGAGCTTCTTGTGTCAGCTCGTATCGTAGTGGCTCCAGATTGTTCCATGCCTTTTGAAGTAAGATGTGATACGATTGGTGCTTCTTTAGGTGAGGTATTGGTCCAATGATAAGAAAAGTTATTCCATCCAATCTACTATGCATGTAAATCATTGAGTGATGCCTAACATAACTATATAGTTACATAATTAGAGTTGCTCACAGTGGTATATGCTTTTAACAAAATTTTGGGCCTATTTGTTGGGTACAAAAGTGGTTGTAAACACAAACCACACAACTCTTAGATATCTCATGGCAAAGAAAGAGGAAAACCTCAATTGACATGGTGAATATTACTCTTAAAAGAATTTGACTTTGAGGTTAAAGGCTAAAAAGGTTTTGAAAACCAAGTAGCCGACCTCCTCTCTCTCCTTGAATTCAGTCATGAAAAGTGGGGTAAGATTGAAATTGATGACACCTTCCCCAATGAGTTAGTCATGTCACTTTTGGGGAGTACTTCCCCTTGGTATGCTGACTATGCTAACTAGATTTTGAGTGACTTACTTTACTATGATCTTAATAGTTATAAAAAGAAGAGGTTCTTGTTTGATGTGAAAAAGTACTTTTGGGATGAATTGTACTTTTTAAAAGAGTATGCAGATGGTATGATATGTTATGGATTCAAAAATAAGGGCCATTGTTGAGGCTTGTCAGTCTTCCTAATTCAGCGAATATTATAATGGTATTAGAAAGGCTACAAAGGTTCTCCAAAGTGTACACTATTGGCCCACTCTCCATAGAGATGCTCATAAATTGGTCAAAATATGTCCTTTATACCAAATGCAAGGGGGTATTTCAAGAAGGAATGAGATGTCTCTTAAGCCTAACCTCGACGTTAAATTGTTCGACATATGAGGGATCAACGTCACTGTTTACTTTGGGGGTTCATATGGTAATAAGTATATCTTGGTAGCCATGGATTATTTCTCAAAGTGGCTGAGGCCATTGCTCTACCTAACAATAAAAGCAAATGTGTATCTTTTTTCTTAAATAAGTATATATTTATAAGGTTCGGGACTCCATGAGCAGTCATTAGTGATAGTGGTTCCTATTTTTGTAATTGGGTCTTTGGTGCCTTAAGTATAAGTATGGGGTACAACATAAGTTTTTTACTCCATGCCATCCCCAAACTTGTGGGTAAGTTGAGGTTTTAAATTGAGAAATAAAGTTCTTTTTGGAGAAAACTGTGAATGTTGGCCATATGAATTGGGCAAGATAACTCGATGATGCTCTTTGGGCATAAAGGATATATTACAAGACTCCTGTTGTCATGTTACCCTGCCAATTGGTGTTTGAAACAACTTGTCAACTACCCATTGAGTCAGATCATAAATATTTGTGGGCCTTGTGTAAGTTGAATATGAATTGGGAGGATATCTCCAAATCAATACTAGACCAACTTCATGAGCTGGATGATTTTTTGCTAAAGGCATATGACAAATCCTTGTTGTATGAAAACAAAATAAAGACGTGGCATGATGCTAATATCTTCAAATGTAAGTTTTGTGTTGGTGATGATGTGATTCTCTTCAACTCAAGATTGAAACTATTCACGTGAAAGCTATATTCTAAGTGGTCTGGACCTTTTGTGGTCTCAAATATCCATCCAAGTAAGGAAATTGAGTTAGATGAGCATGAGATGAGGAGGTTTGTTGTGAATGGTCAAAGGCTTAAGCATTACAACTTCAGTGGACTCGAAGCGGCTATGGCTGAGTCGCTTTGTTTCAACGATGCAAAGTGATGAATAAATGGTGTTATTCCAAGACAATAACTAAGGTGCTTCTTAGGAGATAAACCAAGGTTTATTCTTGTTGTTTTCTAGTGCTTGAGTACTAATTGTAGCTTATTTTAGGTGTTTGTAGGTGATATAACGTGTTTTAAAATGTGAAGATAGGTTGGAGTGCTCAAAACTATGCCCCGAGGTGTTAAAAACCACCTACGAGCATATGATTTGCACCTGAATGCATATGTGACCATGCACGTGGTTTAAAAAGAAACTTTTGATGGAAAATTACCTTGGTTTGTGCAGGCCACCTGCACGTGCATGCCAGCCCTTGCGGGTGCAGGCTAGCCGGGCATAGGCAGCCTTGCCGTGCCAGGGTATTCTGCCTTGACCTCTAAGGTCACCTATATGTCTAGGCTAGCACTTGCATACATAAGCTTGGCCCAGATGCCTTGAGGTCAAATTTAAAATAGGGGTCATATTTTTATGGGCTTAACCAACCCAATAAGCCCAAATACAATTTAAAAGGCATACAATGACCCATTCTTCCAATACTTAGTAATTTTTCTATAATAAAAGAGAGCATATCTGATTTTCCCCTTCTAAAACCCTACATTTTCTATTTCTTAAAATTTCTAACTCTTTCAACTCAAATTCAAAATTCTCTCTTCCCACATCAAAAGTTAATTTTGGGGGATATTAGGCTTTCTCTCATCATTCTTATCTCTAATGTGAATTAAAAAGGTATGTTCTTTTATGAAATATTCTTTGAGTTATCTTTTATGTGTCAATGTTGATTCATATTACATTGTACTTTTTGATTTTAATTTGGATCGTTTGAGTTTATTTTGTGGATTATGATTGTTGGAATGGATAATGTGAAATGGGTGCCTTGTTTTTACATATTTAATAGGGAATTCTTGAGTACCTAAACTAGTGCACACCATGTGTTTGATGAAATGCCCACTTGAAGTTTCTTTGTCAATATGTGTGGTGGGTAATCCAGTTATGTTAGTATGAGTACCTAGGATTTTTTTTGTGGTTAATTGGTAAACTTGGCTTGCTTACATGTTCCTTTCTCTTATTTTTCCAAGTTCTTATTTTTCATGTAAACCACATGGTTGCTAAAATGTCAATGAGAGGGTGACGATTGGAATGCTAGTAATTGTGGATGAATTCATTCTAGATGCATTATTGGACCATTCTTCTGCATGAATATGAGTTTAATTGTTCCTTAATTATAAAAACCAGTAGTTTTTAGTTGAAGTTGTTTGTTGATCAATATGACACACCATGACTTTGGTCGGTAAAATTGATTGACATAGAATCTACAAGTGAAGTCATGGGTATTCTATGTGCTAAATTGGTATAATGTGAAGATTGTGTAGAGATATAGAGTTCTACATGGTTGAATTTTGTTATGAAATGTTCCCGTGAATTTCATTTATCATGTTGACTTGCATTGAAATTAGCATTTCTTTATTTTTACATTCTCTCATGCCATATAAAATCCAAAACCATGTTTTACCTTTTCTTTCTTTTCTTTTGTTTTTGTTTGATTCTTTTTGTTTTTAGGAATATCTCCAAATAAGAACTTACTGCTGGGTGCAAAGAAGGGAACCGCTCTGGATAAGAGCAAATCCAACGCTACAACCAAAAAAAGGAAAGAACTAGCCCCAAGAAAAGTCCAACAAGGTTCGAAAGTACAAAGCACTGTAGAATGTGCAAAAGAAATAGGGAAAAAGGTTGATAAAATCCAATTTAGGGTGGAGGTTTTCTGAGATCTTTAATATGATTGGGTAAACACTTGGGGTTTCAATCCCGAAAAGGTGTTTAGTATGAAAGAAGTTGATATACATTTTTCCAAAATCATTGCACAAGTCAAAGAATGGGTTTGGGATGTCTTCACAGATATAGACTCCACTCCTCATCCACCATGCCTTTTTTTAGACTAGTAAAGGTATTTTATGCCTCCTATGTTGATCACCATAATGAACACTTGTATAAATCACTATTAGCGGAGCAACCTTGTCTTCCTAGTGTACTAGTTTGGGGTGTAGAAGTTCCTTGCACCGCCTAAAAAATAAATGAGATTTATTTTGCTAGTGAGATAGAATTTGGGGTTGAATTCTAGGAGAAAGTGCTTAGTGGGTGTGAGTATTTTCCTTGGCTAGCTCGTGTGATCGGAAAAGGTATCCTTCCATGGTCCAATGTCATTAGCCAAATAAAGAGGCAAGAATTTTAAATATAAGCTAAATATTGGCTTGGTTTAGTAAGTAACCATCTACTTCCTTCAGGCAATGACCAAGATGTGATGATAGAGAGGTCCATCATTGTCGGATGCATTATGGATGACATTGTAGTAAATCTAGTGGAGTTGACTACAAAAATAATAAAGCTAAGGTCAAAGCAACTAGGTATTTTATCACCCTTCCCCTCTCTTATTTCCTTGCTTAGACTTACATATAAGACTTCTTTCTTCTCTAAGATTGACCAAAGATTATATATACTAGAGTAATTCACATTACACATTTTTAAGATGAGAATAATCTTATGGGGATTAAGAGGAAAGCTTCGGTATTAGTAGATTTAGTTTGGGAGATTTGCCTAGTTTGGAGGGGGTGGAAGGCCCTTCAATTCTTGCATTTTCTTCTAATAATCCTCGGGTTTCTATCAATTCTCCTCCATCTTTGATCAGTGTACTATCTCTTTAGCTTGTCCAAACCTTAGTCATATACTATCATATTTGCCAAAGCTGCTTCCAATACTTTGGCAAATGATGGTCCTCTTACTCGATTGGTGGACAACATTCCCGAGTTTATTCAGATTGCTATTGAGCAGAGCTTATCACCTCTGTGTATCCATATGGCAGATTATGAAAGGGTATTAACTGCGATAAAGGCGAGAGAATATTGTAAGGTGTTGTTTCTCTGAAGGCTGAGTTTGATAGCCTATATATGGAGCTTCACTCCAGGTATCTCTCTTTTGGTATTGATGAGGAGGTGATAGTTATTTCTCCATCTACCATAGGCCTAGTATTTCCTTTTATTGACTTGTTTGGACATGCTTTGATTGGTGATAAGGTTGGGATTGATTTTATCAAGGGGCTTTTTGAAGCCCAATAAATTAAGCCCGCAAAGCAATTATCTAGAGATAAAGGAAGATGATGAGCATGCAAGGATGGTTTGGGTTAGTTCTAGCTCCTAAAACAATGATGAGGTGCCTTTTTTTGCTGACCTAGTTAGAGGAGCCTAGTATGATGAGGATCCTAGTGTTACTATGCAGCAATCTATAGACATGGACCTGAGTGCCTAGTGTACCACAGGGAGTCCTTATCCTTCTTTTCTCTCTTTTAGCTTTTGCATTGGGGACTATGCAATGATATTTAGTGGGACATAGGGCATTCATATTTCTTATTCAATGCTCTATACTTATTTCATTTGATGGATTGTGTAGATATACTCTTTTACATTTTGATGTTTATTTAGATTGTGCCCTTGTGGGGCTTGTTGATTTATGTTTGACATTGATATGGATTTGACCCTTGTGGGGCATATTGATGATACTGTTGGATATTTCCCTTGTCAGGATTATTACATATGTTTCATATGATGTGATGTCCAATTGCGATTTCTTGGTGTTGATTTTGTAGTTCGGGTGATTCTTAAGAAGTTCGGCGCATGATTTATTTTGCCTTTTTGTTAGTATGTGTCGAATAAAATCCAAGGGTTTTTTTTTCAAAACTTGGATCTTTCCTAAGAGAAAAAATTTCTTTTCTTTTTGTTTTTATTTCTTTTCCTTATTTTGGACATTTTTTTTGTCGAATCGACTGGTGTTTCACCAATGATGGATGATGAAGCAATATTCTTAGGTGAAGTATTTAGTATTTTGAGTCAAGAGTCAATTAGGAGTAGGCAAAAGTTTGAGAAATACCTTTAAACATCATTGGCAATGTCATGAACCAATTTATGAGCCATGATGGAACCTACTTTACCCCCACTAGTGGTAAGCCAAACGGTATCTTGGAACTAGAAGAAATAGGCACTTGACGAAAAAAGGGCATAAAATATGGATGTTTTCAAGTAAAGACTTACAAAATAATTCACACAATGATAATAGTCTAAAGGATAGATAAGATAAAATAACATCCCACGGCCTAGTATGTCGGTACAAGAGCCACTAGCAAAAAAGAATACAAGTACTATAATAGTCAATATACATTAGTCTTGAATAAATAAAGATTAAATGAAAGTAGGAGAAGGAGAAAAGGGAAACTCCAGCTCTAAGAGCTCACCTTGCCTCCGAACTCTCAATAGCAGGATCGTAATGTCAGTTGCCACCACTAGTACTCAGATCAATGCCAAAGAGGTACAATAGTGTAGTATGAGTACTCAGTAGGCATCGTTGGCCGACTGAGATATATCATAATATAAGTATAATAAAGATGCAATTTAAATAAACTAAGTCAAGGTAAAAGGACAAACCTGGAGTAACCGCTATAATATAGTGAACAAGTAAATTGAGAATCCAAAATTATAATAACATAAAAAAGCCTAACCATCACTACAAAACAGTCCCCCATAAACTAGTAAGTGCAGAAAAGTAAATAACCCAATGCGGACCCCTATATGCTCGGATGGTGCAATCAAAGAAAAGTAGGTAACTGGAAGTTCATTAATTAACAAATGTCAAGCCATAATTATGAGTACATCAATAAAATATCATAACATAAACAAACTGTCAATGTCAAACTAGAACTAGATCTCAATATCATCATCATTTGCCGATTTTGAACCTGAACTCAATATTATAAATTAGGAGACTTGAACCGAAAACCAAAACTCAATATCAACCCCCAATTACCTATATATCATAAACATCAAAAATTTAGTCTCTTAAACTCTAAAATAAGAAATTTAAATATATCATACACCCAATAAATCTACAAGGAGCTAATGAGAATTTTGGCCTAAGGTTGGCCGGAGGGTCCCACTTCTAATCCCCGAAATCTATTCTAAGGAAAATTTCTACCCTAAACTAGGATAATGTACCTATATTTACTTCTATATGTTATTTAAAGCATAATTATACCTAAGATAACAATTCTAACTAAACATGGATGACTAAGTCAATCACTTATTTTACGATTCCATAGTGGGCTAAATAATTCAAATAATACTAATTATATCTCCAAGACCTAATTACTATCTCATATATAACATTATACCAAAAATATATTATTATTTATCTCAATCTATGAGGAAGATAAACCTATCCTACATGGACGATGAAGAAAAGCCTGGTGAAATTTGCTAAATCGCCAAATTTCCCTTTCGAGAAACTTCACAAGATGTCATGCTATCAAAATCATCCATATTGCACTGTTGTGATTCAGGTCTAAAATTATGTAAAAATACCATATGGGGCCTATTTTCAAATCACACTTTCAAAATCAACAACACATTCCTCTATCCTTAAGAACATTTACCCTTAAGAATGGGTGAATTTCAAGCTCAAATGGTGCTAAAATAAGCCTATCAATATTTCAGGGATTTTAGGTAATAATAGATAAATTAACCATGAAATTGATGAATACTTACCAAGACTTTGGAGAATAATTTAGTAATTAAATCTTAATAACACACCAAAATCACCAATTAATTTTCTCACAAGTTCCCACACATCCTAGGGTTTAACATTCTAGAACTTTTCTAAAAAATAGGAGAAAATTGGGCAAAATGGTGAATTTATAAGATTCCCAGGTGCCAAGGTATCACTTAAGTGGTAACCGCTTTTGCGGCCAAGTGCCCAGTTTACTGATATTGGCTTTCTACACGCCTACCGCATAAGTAGTCTCTTTCCTACTTAAGTGGCCTCCACTTAATAGGTGAGTGATCCACTTAAGGGGCCCTTAGCTTGGCAAGTTTGGTCTCTTAAGAGACTGATTAGGTGTTTAGTTCCCCATAGGTTAAGCGACCCAAACGACGCTTAAACGAATGAACCAACTGGAGATTTAGAATTATTTTGAGTCTTTACCAACCCCTCGAGATTCATTAGAAATCTTGTGTACACAAATAAACTATTCTACCCTATCAAATTTTATATTTCAGATTCAATGGCATTGTCAAAATTCCATCTGAGGTCATTTTAACAAAATATAGGCCCCACATCCATGTGTCATTTTTCTTAAGTTCTAGACAATAGCCTGGAATGAGTTTGGAAGCCTTGGGACCCAAACCAAAGGTCCATCTAGCCTAAAAGTGATGTTCTGGAGTTTTTGGAACGGTTAAGTTTGTCATAAAAGGCCATTTAACTGAAGTTTTTGCTTAGTAGACGATTCTAACAAGCGAAGACTTAAAAACATAGATTGCCTCCAAATCGAATACTAAACTGTCAGCTTCAACAAGTTATAATGACTTAGGGTAGCTATAGGAAAGCTGTAAATAGAAAAAAAGCAGAAACACAGAAAATGACCTAGAGGGTCATTACAGGAAAGCAATTTAATAATTTCAAGAAAAACCAAAAAAATTATTTCTTTTTGAAAAAGAGAAAGGAAGTTTATGAGTTTTGTCTCGAGTTGAGACCATCAAATTTAATTTTTTGCTCTATTTACAAGGATGAGTCTTTGGCTCAGAGTAACTTATTAAATTCAATTGCTAAAATTAGTAGGGAGACCAGGTTTTTACTCTATGAGAATAATTCCTTTTGTGGTGAGGTGTTTGAATAATTCTCATTCATATGTGTAGTCTAAAACTTGTCTGAGTGTACTCAAAGACAAATCCTAGCCAAGCTTGGTTTGGAGGATGACCCGAGGACATTTTTTATACGTCACATGACCAAAATCCCACCTTAACATTGTTCCTTAGTTATCCTTTTGAGACTTTTCCATTTTTCTTTATTTTTTGAGTAATAACCATACTATGACACCTAAATCATTTTTGCAAATCTCTATTGGTACATATCCTAATTTACTTCATCACATGATTCTAAAGTAAGAAAATGTAGGTGAAAGCCTAAGTTTGGGATGCTTGATTGTGAGATTAATTTAGGGGTGATTCAAACTCTTAGTTTAGGGGAGAATTGTGATATGCTGGAATTAGTCAAAAAAGGTGTATACTTGGTTTTCAAATCTTGTGCTTATGAGATAAGAGATATGCATAAAAATAAGATTGAATAGCCTAGCCCATAAAACTTGAAGTGAGATAAGACAAATGGTGGGCTATGAAGGGCTAGACTTTAGAATATCTTTTGAAAGCACTAAATAAGTCAAGAAAGAAAATGGTGTGTTGAAAATTTTTGGAAAATATGAAGCTAGAGGTTAAGGGAAACTAGGAAAAAAGTGAAGGTGAATAAGGTGGGAAAATTTGAAAGATTTGGGGTAGAAGGTAAATAATGTTTGCCTTAAAAGAAGACTTTTCGTCACTTAATCCATACATTCCTCTCTGTACCTTAAACCTTTACCTAATCACACAAGACCTTGGTGATTCCAAATATTTTAAGTTTCATTAATAGAGAACATCATGAAGGGCAAGCCTATGGTTGTATTTGTTGTACTTGAATTTCTTTGCAAGAGTGAGTGAGAGTTCTTTCAATAGCTCCTTTGGGAATTGAAATGTCTTATGTATATGGAGCTAGCTCTTGCATGTGTTTGGCATGAATACTTTGGATGGTGATGTCTTACTCCCAATTTGGGTAAATGAGCAATGTAAGTTTCAATCGTGAAAATTTAGACAATCTTTGAAGATTTTGAGTCACCTCTTGAGAAAAATTTTTTAAAGTCACATTTTATACTATCTTGCATCCTTGATTTGTGAAAATGAGCTTATTGAAAATGTTTTGCAAATTTTTTCTATGATATGTTTGAGGGGTCTTTTTGAGCTTTATTAGCCTAGATATCTAGTATAGCTTTTTTTTTGGATGGTTTTGATTCACGAATACCCTATCTCTTAGAGAGTATTCTTAGTAGTTTGAGGAAAAATAATGGTTTAAGTTTGGGAGGTTGATAAGTGTAATGACCCAAATCTAGTGCCCGGAATGATACACAATGCTCATGACCCCAAAGGACCACAAGCTAACCCATGACTGATATATGTACCTATATACTGTATAACGCAGAAACATGAACTGAAAGGCCATAAGGTTCAAAACTTAGACATAATATCTGACAAAATATAACATCTGGGTGGGGTATAAAATACCCAAAACTAACTAAAACAAATTATCTGCATATGCTGTCGTCTAAAAAGCCTCTAAAACATGACTGTCGTAATAAGGAGTTGATGAAAAATGTCCCCAACTAACTCTAACTAACAAATTAATTAATGAGATAGTAAAGTGATGATCATTTCCTCAAAATATAAAGACTCACTTCTAACTCTGACTACTGAGACTAGAATCTACTAATGCTCTGGAGCTCGTGTCTCTGAACCTATGGTATAATACACCGTAGTGCAAATGCGTTAGTACTTTGAATGCACTGGTATGCATGTGAGGTAGGCTAAATTTATGGGGTTCATATGCATGAACAATGTTGATTAACTGACTAATATGAACATGAGAATACATGCACCCATACATAGCAACTATATCTAAAATCGTGATAACATGAGTTTACTGATAACTAACATGACTAATGACTGAGTTCTGATAACTAATAACATGAGTGACTGTATCTGACAGTCCTGAATCTAATGGAACTAGCTAAGTTCTATACTGTATCTGAGTTAACTGTATCTAAAAGTCCAAATTCTATAACATGAAACTATGGGAAATAGTCATCTAACTGATATGCCTCAAATGACGCATTATAGCTGAATTAGGTTCCAATCTACGCCCTGATTGGAAAGGTATCAATACTGTGCCACTGGTAAGAATAACATGTGAGTGAACCTCACCTAGCATGTTACTCTAATAAGAATGGTGGAAACCCTCAACTAGCAGGTATGATGTATCAACCTACGCTGGCTACGTAGTTCTGGAACACAAGGATTACTTCTAAGAATCACACCCTCTACTGGCAGGTGAGTTCTCATCTTTGGGTTCACTCGGTGCTAATTTCTACTCCTATCTGAATAGATAATGAACATGATTAACTGATCTGAACATGGACTGAGTTTAATGAATTCGGCTAACTGATGGAATACTACAGATATCTCACAACTAACTGAGTTTGTGAGATTACTGAGGTTATTCAATTATTGGGCTTTCTTGAGTCATATGACTGACTGAGTTCTATAGATCATGGCTTGACTGAGGATATCGTGAAAATATAACACTGGCTCTAGGCATACAACTAAATTGCCGGGTACAAGTACCCCCAGGACTCGACGAAAAAAAACTGACAAAGCATGACTTTCTTGAATACATGACCAACATCGCAATCCATAATTCATTTATTGAGGCAATTCAACAAACATGTGATATGTATAAGCTTAAACATAAATGAGGATTTCATAAGATCATACTAGTTGAGCATTTTTTTTCTTCACATGGGCATGTAATCAAACACGTTGTATGCATAGTTTATGTAGATAATATTATATAACATATAAACATCACGATTCAACTCTAATTTCATCATCCAAGGGTTTAATAATTGGTCCACATGAATCTACCTTTACACTAATCAATTCCACATAAAATTTATCACCCAACATGGATTAGAATTCAATTGGTCATTATCAACATGAACAAAAGCCACCCAACATGAAATTCATAAACAAAATCCATACAATTGAACTTTGAAAAGAGATTATTAGGCTTCATGGAAGAAAGGAGTCCATGAATGAACACTATGCATACCTGGGTTGAGTTTCTTGAAGTTCTTGAACTTGAAGAATTTGAATCTCTTAGTTCTTGAAAAAAATTTGGATTTTATTCTTGGAGATTAATCTTAGAGAGAAAACCCTAATTTTGTTATTGTATATGGATAATGAATTTCTGATCATTGGTCGGATATGACTAGGTATATAAACGGGTGGTAAAAGACCAAAAAGCCTTTTTAAAAATGGCTTTAAAAAAACTGAACGGAATATGCAATGGTAGGTGCGATAGTCTATCTCTGGATCGACAGTCCGTCGGACTAACCATCGCATTGGGACCAGAACTGGAACTTACTGCCTTGGTGAAATAGTAGGGTACGACGGTTTGTCGGTCCTGACCTTCGCTTCTAGGTAGAACAGGGCCTTACTATTTCCCTTGCGATGGCTTGAGCAGCGGTCCATCGCTAGTCCAACGGTCCATCGTCCTGGGTCGTTGATCCAAGGTAGAAGGTAGTCACACTGCCTCACTATGACAGTCGTGGATGATGGTCCTTCGCTAGTCCGATGGTCTGGCGGCCTCACTATTGCACCTGGGTAGTTTTACTGTCTTCTGTAGTTCGGCCATAACTTTCTCTTCCGATGTCGGATTTTGATGAAATTGGTATCGATGGAAAACTTATTCAATTTCCCACATCACAAAAAGTGAAACTCATACAAATATCACTTGTACAGAAGTGGATTCATCTTTCAAAGAAAGCTTCTAACATTCTTGAAACAAATTTCAAGCTCGAAAAAAGTATGGGGTATTACAATATGTCCCTCTGTATAACATTCGTCCTTGAATGATACTGAGTGAGGGGGAAAGAATATAAACTAACATACATATAGAACATGACTGGCTGGAATATGATTTCATAACTGAAATGACTAATAACTGAATATATCATACTGAATATGCATATCTGATGCATGTGTAACTGATTCATAAATGCATCAATGGGTGTTCTGATGAACTAAGTTTCTTACAATGAGAATGCATATCTGATGCATAATTATATAATTGAGCTGATACATAAATGCATGACTGGATATGCAATGGTACTTGGTACCAAGTTTGTGATGAACACTGAACATGAAACTGAGTAAGCTTAATGAGAACTGTTACCTTGATCTTGAAATGAGTTGGCGGAGAAGAGGTGAGGATACTTGGTACACATGTCTTCTTCTTATTCCCAAGTATCTCCCTCGATGGAATGATTTCGCCATGGAACTTTAACTAGAGTGACTTCTTTGTTCCTCAGTCTATGAGTCTAATAGTCTAGGATTTCGACTGGAATCTCTTCATAAGAGAGGCTGTTCTCAACACTTATGCTCCGAATAGGGACTACAACTGCTTGATCACCTACGCATTTTTTGACCAAAGAGACATGGAATACTAGATGAACTGAGGCTATATTTGAAGTGAGCTTATAAGCTACCTTGCCAAAGCAAATGAGAATTTTGAAGGGACCGACATATCAAGGACTAAGCTTTCCCTTCTTGTCGAACCTCTTCACTCCCTTCATGGGAGAGATCTTTAGATAGACATAGTCACCAATCTCAAAGTTGATATCCTTTCTTTGAACATTTGTATAAGACTTCTGTCGGCTCTGGGCAGCCCGGAGTCTTTCTCTGATCAACTTGACTTTTTCTAAGGCATCGAATCCTAAGTCAGGCCCTATAATTGAGGCCTCACTAACTTCAAACCAACCGATTAAAGATCTGCACCTCCTACCATAGAGAACTTTGAATGGAGCCATCCAAATATTGGAATGATAGCTTTTGTTGTATGCAAACTCAATCAAAGGCAAGTGGTCATCCCAACTACCCTTGAAATCGATTGCACACGCCCTTAGCATATCTTCTAAATTTTGAATGGTCCTTTCTGCTTGACCATCTTTTTCAGGATGAAAGGTTGTACTGAGATGAACTTGGATACCAAGACCCTTTTGGAATGCTTTCCAGAAATAAGAGATGAACTGGGTACCTCTGTCTGAGATAACAGATAACGGAATACCGTGCAATCTGACCAACTCTCTGATGTAGAGTTTGTCATAATCCTTGACTGAATAAGAGGTATGAACTGGAAGGAAATGAGATAATTGGGTCATCCTATCTACAATGACCCAAACCAAATCATGTTAACGATGAGTTCAACGCAAACTAGTCACGAAGTCCATGTTTACTTCTTTCCACTTCTAAGTAGGAATACTAAACTCCTGCATGGACCCAGTAGGCTTCTGATGCTCTATTTTAACCTGCTGACATATAGAGCACTTTGCCACAAACTCAACAATGTCTCTCTTTATCCCACTCCACCAATAGATTTCCCATAAATCGCGATATATCTTTATGGCCCCTGCATGAATAGAGTAGCATGCACCATGCGCTTCTGCAAGAATTTTTTGCCTTAAGTCATCTACAGTTGGAACACACAGATAACCCTGACAACACAGAACACCATCTTCCCCTTGGAAGAAAACCTCTACATTATGATCCTTGACTGACTCTTTTAACTTGATAAGGCTAGGATCCCTATCTTTCTTTCTTTTTACCTCACAAAGTAAAGATGATTCTGAACTACTCTGAACCTATATATCACCATCCTCTGTATCAACTAAGCGAACGCCTAGTCTGGAAAGATGATGGACTTCCTGGGTTGACTTTTTTTTACTTTCCTCAACATAAGCAACACTACCCATAGACAGTCTACTGAGAGCATCGGCCACTACATTGGCCTTGCTCGGATGATAAAGGATACTTATGTCATAATCTTTTAAGAGATCTAACCACCTTCTCTGATGAAAATTGAGATCTTTCTGAGAAAAGACATACTGAAGGCTCTTAGTATCTGTGAACACATCTACATGAACACTGTATAGATAATGCATCCAAATCTTCAAGGTAAATACTATGGTGGCTAACTCATGATCATGAATAGGATAACTCTTCTCATAGCGTTTAAGCTATCTGGAGACATAGGCTATGACCTTACCATGATGCATTAGGACACAACCATAACCTACTCTGGATGTATCACAATACACTACGAACCCATCTGAATTATCTGGAAGAGCTAGAACTGGAGCTAAGGTGAATCGAGTCTTCAACTCCTGAAAACTCTTCTTGTAAGGATATGACCACTGAAACTTGACTTTCTTTTGAGTCAATCTGGATATAAGAGATGCAATAGAAGAAAATCCCTTAACAAACCATCTATAATAGCCAGCCAAACCCAAGAAACTCCTGATATCTGATGGAGAGATAGGGTGTGGCTAATTTCTTACTGCTTCAGTCTTTTGAGATCTACTCTAATGCCATCATCGAAAATGATATGTCCAAGGAATTCTAATGACCTTAGACAAAACTCGCACTTCCTGAATTTTGGAAACAATCGATGATCTTTGAGATTCTGAAGTACAATTCTGAGATGGTCTGCATGATCACGCTCACCGTAGGAATAGACCATAATATCATCTATGAAGACTATGACGAATATTTCTAAGTAATTCTTGAAGACACGGTTCACCAAGTCCATAAAAGCTATTGGAGCATTGATGAGACCAAAGGATATGACCAGGAATTTAAAGTGACCATATCGAGTATGGAAAGCTATTTTTGGAATGTCACATTCTTTGACTCTGAAAAGATGATAGCTGGATCTGAGGTCCATCTTAGAGAAATATCTAGCACTCTTAAGTTGGTCAAATAAGTCATTGATTCTGGGAAGAGGATACGTGTTCTTGACCGTAAACTTATTAAGTTGACGGTAGTCTATACACATTCTGAGAGAACCATCTTTCTTGCACCTGAATAATACTTGAGCGCCCCACAGGGACACACTGGGTCTAATGAATCCTTTATCTAAGAGATCCTTCAACTGCTCTTTCAATTCTCTGAGTTCTGCTGGTGCTATTCTATATGGTGCAATAGATATAGGCTGAGTATCTGGAAGAAGATTAATGTCGAAGTTTATTTCCCTTTTGGGAGGAATTCCTAGAATATCTTCGAGAAATACATCTAAATATTTGTTCACTACTAGGACTGATTCAAGACTGGGAGTTTCAGAACTAGTGTCCTTAAAACAAAAAAGGTGATAGGAACATCAATTAGATATTATTTTCCATGCCCATAGGTAGGAAATAAGCTGACCTCTGAAAACGGATACACTACCCTTCCACTCTAGGATGGATTCATTCAGAAACTAGAACTGGACTATTCTATTTTTGCAGTCGACTGTGGCATAGCAGGAACAAAGCCAATCCATGTCGAGAAAAATATCAAAATCAGTTATCTCTAATTCAACTAAGTCTGCTGAAATAACTTTTTGAGATATCATAACAGGCCAGTTCCTGTATACCCACTGAGCTATGATGGTTTTACCCACTGGGGTAGAAACTGAAAAGGGCTCTGCTAGAATTTTGGGACTGACTCTAAAATCAATTACTACATAGGGAGTAAAAAAACACAAAGAAGTACCTAGATCTAACAAAGCATAAACATGCACACGAAAGATCTATAATATACCAGTAACTATATCGGGAGAATTTTCCTAATCTTGTCAGGATTAGAGAGCATAGAGTCTGTTTGCCCACTAGTAGCACTGGAGGTGGCACCCTGCTAATTCTAATGACTGGACTGAGCTGAAAAATGGTTCTATTGACCCTGTGGACCTGACCGTGGACAATATCTAACTCTGTAGCCTAGCTTGCCATACCTGAAATAGGTATCACTGCCATCTCTGCAAGTACCCTGATGGTTCTTGCTATAAGTCAGACAAAGGGGATAAGTACGGCCACTGCTAACACTACCCTGAGACTTAGATCCTGGTGCTCTATCTCTGAACTTAGGCAGAGGAGCACTAGCTGAAGAAGGAGCTGGAACTGAGGACTTAGGATAAAATTGAGAATGATTTTCTCCTTCTTATTTAGGCTGAGAAAAGTTAAAACTACTTGTCCTTTCTCTCTTATTCTGCTTCTCCCTCATCTTAATCTTCTGCTCCTCTAGCCGCTGAGCATGAGTCATAAGCCTACCTAAAGTCATGTCTTTATTCAGCATGACGGATCTGCACTCATTAACTACACTATCATTTACACCTGAAATAAACTTACTCATCTTGACCATGCTATCTGCAACCACATGAGGGAAATATCTAGGTTATTTTGTAAACTTAAGAGAATACTCTTTCACCATCATATTTCCTTGCCTGAGGTTGATAATTTCTAACACCTTAGATTCTCTAAGCTCTAGGGGAAATAATCTATCAAGGAAAGCAGAAGGAAACTCCTACCACTCAACTGACCCTGTATCAACAGCCATCTCTGACTTCTACTACTTGAACTAAGTATGAGCAACAGCCTACAACTAATATGCATCTAGCTTAGCACTCTCACTAGAAGTAACCCCCATGATGTCTGTAACGTTTTCTACCTCATCTAGAAATTCCTGAGGGTCCTCATCTACCTTAGACCCATGAAAGGATAGAGGATTTATTTGGGTAAAGTCTCGAATCCTGGCTGCAGTTGAATTGGCCACTAGGTTGGCTGGAACAATAGCTGGACATTCATTCTGAGTAGCAAATAACTGACAAAGGGTAGTGAATGCAGCTCTGAACTCAGTATGAGAAACATGTTCATCCAAAGGATCTTATTGGACAGGTTAAGTTCTTCTCTTGGGAGGCATATTCTAAAATAAAAATAAGAAACGAATTAGACTGAGAGATTTACTTGAGATTATACTCACTGGCATGACATGAATACTGAAATAAGGGAAACTGTTCCTTAAACATCTTATAGCCTCCTACACATAAATATAGCAAGCAACATACCTATGTATAAGACTCTACTAGATGCAGCTTTCAGACTTTCTAGGACTCTATTGAACCTGGCTCTGATACCAAGTTTGTAACACCTCAAATTTGGTACCCGAAATGCTAAACGATGCACATGACCCCGAAGAACCATAACCTAACCCATGACTGATAGTTGTACCTGTATAGTGCAGAATATATTATATAATGACGAAACATGAACTGAAAGGCCATAAGGTTCGAAACTGAGACATAATATCTGATAAAATATAACATCTGGGTAGGGTATGAAATACCTAAAACTAACTGAAATAAACTATCTGCACATACTGTAGTCTAAAAGACCTCTAAAATATGACTGTCTGAATAAGGAGTTGATGGGATATGTCCCCAACTAACTCTAACTAATAAATTAATTAATGAGATAATAAAGTGATAATCATGCCCTCGAAAGATAAGGACTCACTTCTAACTCTGACTGCTGAGACTGGAATCTCCTGATGCTCTGGGTCTCATGTCTCTAAACCTATGGTATAAGACAACATAGCGCAAATGTATCAGTAGTTTGAATATACGAATATGGATGTGAGGTAGGCTGAATACATGGGGTTCATATGCATGAATAATATTGACTAGCTGACTAATATGAACGTGAGAATACATGCATGCATACATAGTAACTAGATCTGAAATGGTGACAACATGAGTTTACTGATAACAAACATGACTAATGACTGAGTTCTGATAACTGATAACATGAGTGACTGTATCTGACAGTCTTGAATATAATGGAACTAGTTGAGTTCCTTATGGTATCTGAGTTGACTGTATCTGACAGTCCAGATTCTATGACATAAAACTCTGGGAAATATTCATCTAACTGACATGCCCCAAATAATGCATTATAGCTAAATTGGGATCCAATCTGTGCCCTGATTAGAAGGGTGTCACTACCGCACCACTGGTAAGGACAACATATGAGTGACCCTCATCTAGAAGGTTACTCTAATGAGAATGGTGAGAACCCTCAACTAGCAGGTTAAGCCACCTTATCTACCCTCAACTAGTAGGTATGATGTCTCAACCTACACTGGCTACATAGCTCTGGAATGCAAGGATTGCTACTAAGAATCACACCTTCTACTGGCAGGTGAGTTCCCATCCTTGGGTTCACTCAGTGATAATTTCTACTCCCATCTGAATAGACACTGAACATGATAAACTAATCTAAACATGGACTTAGTTTACTGAATTCCATTTTTGATAGAATACTACTGATATCTGACAACTGACTGAGTTTGTGAGATTATTGAGGTTTCTGAATTACTGGACTTTCCTGAGTCACATGACTGACTGAGTTCTATAGATCATAGCTTGACTGAGGATATCGTAAAAACATGACACTGACTCTAGGCATACATCTAAATTGTCGGGTACAAGTACCCCTATGACTCAATGGAAAGAAACTGGCAAAGCATTACTTTCTTGAATACATGACCAACATCGCAATCCATAGTTCATTATTGAGGCAATTCATCAAACATGTGATATGAATAAGCTTGTACATATATGGGGATTTCATAAGATCATACTAGTTGGGCATTTTTTTTCTTCACATAGGCATTTAATCAAACACATGGTAGGCATAGTATATGTAGACAACATTATATAACAAATAAACATCATGATTCAACTCTAATTTCATCATCCAATGGTTTAATCATTGGTTCACATGAATCTACCTTTATACTAATCAAATTCCACATAAAATTTATCACCCAACATGGATTAGAATTCAATTGGTCATTATCAACATGAACAAAAGCTACCCAACATGAAATTCATAAAGAAATCCATACCATTGAACTTTGAAAAGAGATTCTTGGGCTTTATGGATGAAAGGAGTCCATCAATGAACACTATGCATACCTGGGTTGAGTTTCTTGAAGTTCTTGAACTTGAAGAATTTGAATCTCTTAGTTTTTGAAGAAGATTTAGATTTTATTCTTGGATATTAATCTTAGAGAAAAAAACCCTAATTTTGTTGTTGTAGATGGATAATGAAATTTTGAGATTTCGTCGAATATAACAAGGTATATAAATGGGTGTTAAAAGACCAAAAATCCTCTTTAAAAATGGCTTTAAAAAAATTGAATGGAACATGCAATGGTGGATGCGATGGTCCGTCCTTGGGTCGATGGTCCGTCGGACTGACCATCACACTGGGAATAGAAGTAGAACTTACTTCCTTGGTGCGATGGGTGAGTGCGACGGTCCGTCGCTGGGTCGATGGTCCATCGGTCCTGACCGTCGCTTCTAGGCAGAATAGGGCCTCACTGTTTCCCTTGCGACGTCTTAAGTGACGGACCAATTCGATAGTCCGTTGGCCTGGGCCATCGATCCATGGCAGAAAGTAGTCATACTGCCTATCTGTGATGGTCCGTCGCTAGTCCGACGGTCCGTCGGCCTTTCTGTCGCACGTGGGCGGTTTTACTACTTTCTGTATTTTGGCCATAACTTTCTCTTCCGATGTCGGATTTTAATGAAATTGGTATCTATGGAAAGCTTATTCAATTTTCCACGAGACAAAAGTGAAAATC
The DNA here is from genome assembly GCF_002878395.1 of Capsicum annuum. Lineage (NCBI taxonomy): Eukaryota > Viridiplantae > Streptophyta > Magnoliopsida > Solanales > Solanaceae > Capsicum > Capsicum annuum. The sequence goes on along the minus strand of NC_061122.1, from coordinate 183,206,200 downwards.
TTAAAAATACCATGTGTACAAAACTAGATTAATCTTTCAAAGAAAGCTTCTATCATTCTTGGAATAAATGTCAAGCTTGGAAAAAGTACGGGGTATTACAATAAGTCACTAATTTGATAACTTATTAGTACGTTTTAAGCTTAAGTTATCATATTTTCCCATTGATTCGAGGTTATTCTCATGATAATTTTTATTCATGTAGGTAGAGGTTTAAAATGAAGTTGAGCAAGTGATTTGAGTCAATGGGAGGTCAAAAATGGAAGAAAGGGCTATTAAAAGTTCACTTGGGCATACTAGGGGTGACCTGTGCATGCACCTGAGGCACCGGGATACATAGGTACCAAAATGATCAACTAATGGAAGCCGCATGAGGAACTTTCTGTGCAAGTCATCCACCTGTGTCAGCAAGTCACAATGAAATGACATTTTCATAATTTATGTTTAATACTAATGATAGGTTAAAATATGGGTTTTTCAGATCAATACCATTGTTTAGTACTTTTCATAAGCTTAGAAACATTAGAGTGATATTTTAAGTGAAAAAATAATGGTTTTAACTGAAAATTTATTGAATTTGAAGCTTCATTATTGTATTATCTTAAAATTTAATGGATCAATTTGAATAGAATTTGGGTATATATATACTTTCTCTATTTATGAGAATATAATTTCTTATCATGGGTTTATTCATTAATAGGTTGAACTTAGTGTATGGGTGTTGTTTATTCATATTCTTAATTAGCTAATCTATTTAGGTTTTGCATCTATTCTGTGTTTTAGTTGAGAATTGGGGGTTGCAAACTCCAATTACCCTTGAACCCTTATCATCCTTTACAAAGGGTATATGGGTGAGGAATGCGTGGGAACAATAACTTGAATTAATTCATTTAATAGTATCTCTTAGATATAAGGATACTTGAGGCTATAGATTGTTTAAACACAATGCGGTGTTTAAAAGAACTCATTCATGATATTTTGGTGTTTTATTGACAAAATAACACTAAAAACCCATAATCTAGCCTACCCATGGCTTTTAGCAAAATTTTAGACATATGTTCAATTACCCATGTATGAACCCACACGTAGTAAGGCATAGCACCAAGCTTCATTCATATTTGTTAAACTTTAACTGCTTCTATCTTTGAAATTGCATTATAATGAAGATGAAATTGTTATCTCTAAAGAACATTCAAGCAAACCTGTAATTTTACTTTCATGTTTGTTTACACTACATTACGGGCTAACTCCTAGTTGACTTCTAATGCTTAAGTTTGAAATCCTTGTCTTTATTCCCAGATGATTCCCCAAACCTTCATTGGTGTATTATATTTACAATGATCGCTTACATCTCAAGGGTATAATTTGAGAATCATCAAGGAGATAAGTTATCACATTTAGGATCTTTTGGGTAAGGATTTCACTAGAACAAGTATGTTTCCTTGGGGTGCTCCTATTTTGTTTGTGAAAAAAAAGGATGTTTCTATGTGCTTGTGCATCGATTACACATAAGGTGAAAGTGAAGAATAGGTATTCTATGGCTTGTTTCACCTATTTTAGAGAGAGGCATTATTCTCTAAGACTTACTTAAGATATGATTTCTACTGGTTGAGGATTTAGGCTGAGGACATCCCAAAGACAAGTTTCATGACTCACTATAGCCATTATCAGACCTTGGTGATGTCTTTTCGCTTAACCAATGCCCTAACCGCATTAATCAATTTTATAAACCACTTATTCAGGACTTATTAGGACCTCTTCATAATTGTGTTCATGGATAATATTCTTATGTATTCAAAGAGTAGGGAGGAGCATGAGCAACATTTGAGGATTGTGCTCCAAACTTTGAGCCATCATAGGCTTATTGCCAAATTCTCATAGTGTGAGTTTTTCTCGATTCTGTTATAATTATAGGACATGTGATGTCTAAGGATGAGATTATGGTGGATCCAACAAATATTGATGCTATTCATAATTATGTCAGACCTACATCTCCATTTGAGCTTTGTTGCTTTATTAGTTAGTAAATTACTACTACTAATTCATTGATGTTTTGCTACTATTGTAGTGTCAATGACTGGATTGACTTGGAAGGAGGTTCCTTTCCAGTAGTTTGAGGAATCCAAGTTTAACTTTAAAAAGTGTAAGTATTTTGTCACTTTTGTACCTATGTTGACTCTTTCTATTGAGGGTGATACAAGAAGCACAAGAGAAACACAAAACAAACACCAAAATAGTCCACAAGTATGAAGAACCGAGGACCCCTTTGGTGACCACTCTCGGATTCACTACAACAAGAAGGAAAACAAAACAACAACAAGATATTGAATATGTAAATACACCAAAACAACAATAATATGCCGAGATGTACAAAAATAAAAAGATAGGAACAACACATGGTTTTACTAACAAGAGATACAAATGGTTACAAGAACACAAACTACTACAAGATTACAATAAAAGTAAAGGGATAGTTAGATAGACTTAATGAAGGTATAATCTTAAGAACCCAAGAGAATATTCCACTCTTGGACCCTTAACACGACGCACAACGTGCACCTATCTCTTATGAAGATACAAGGTTGGAATCCACCTCCCAAGCATCACGTTTCTAAGCCATGAGATCAACAAGAGTGGTTTCACACTCTCTATGACTAATTTTGATTTTGGTGTCTCAAGGAGAGACGACTTGTGTTTCTTTATGCTTCAAGACTTACAACATCATGAATAATCTATGTCTAAAATCCCTACAATGTTCTATTTATACTAGGTTACAAATAAAATACAAAATATCCAAAATGCCCTTTTAAGAGCTAGGCTCCCTTCAAGTGTATTTAGGGGCTGCCTTGTTGTGTTCCAAGGCTTCTCTTTACACTCCAAGAATTAGATTAGGGTCGGTTTGGTATGTTTTAAGTCCTTCACTTGCACACTCCAATCCCTAGGTTCATTACATTCTCACATGTGTCCATCTTCGTGGTCGTACTTATATCATCCTCCCCTCCTTAAAAAGGATTCGACCTCAAATCCATGCCTTACAAAATCAAAGAGAGACAAAAAAGCACACTTCCTCATGGCATGAGGGTTAGGATTAGAAAAAATAAACAATAATTCTATGAATTCAAAACACTCAAAACAGCCCACACCAAAAAAAAACCGAGGACCCTTTGAGTTCAAGTCTCGGCGAACAACAAGTCTCGACATGCCAAGATGGTTCATACTTGACATATAACCAAGAGTCCTTAGTGTTAAACATTATAAATCCATCGAAAAATTCACCAAGGACTTGGCTATGATAACCACCCAAAAGAAATACACCTAAGCCGAGAGTAAATCTTCCCCAACCTAAGATGGCATCGGGATCAAATGGGAAGAGTGGCCATAGACACGGGTCTAAATAACACAGCCATTTCCCATAGTCTTTACTACAAACACACGGCCTACTCTCTATATTGGCATACATATCATCACAAGTAAAGAGAGAGTAGAGAAAGGTGGCACTCAATTCTACTTCTACTATGGTGTCCTCGGAAAAGCCACACAAAGTAGAAGAAGTAGTTTCCAAGACCACACATTCTTTACCCTTAAGAGTACTCTCATCTTCCAAAAAGAGATTTGCATCTTTAGGAAGAATTTTGTCACACCATAGTGGGTTAGCATATATGCTATAGCTTCCAAGGCAAGCTATACCATCATTTTCACCACTAGGTCTATTAGGAGTGTTTAAACTATCTTCAAACAAGACATTGTACCTAAAGAGTGAATGATCTAACCTGCGGACAGATTTGGAACTTTCAGTCTCTAAGGAATCATTATCAAGTTCCAAAGATATGTCAAGAACACGATTAACCCTATGAGCGAAGCAAACATTAGAATCCTTACAACAACATAGGCTCACGGGTTCACCCCTTTTTTCTTGACCAACATTTTTAAATTCTTTACTCACTTGAGACTCATTAATCATATCACACATATTCTCAAGTGGTGGTCAAGTTTTACACACAAGTTGGTCAACACAATTTTCATATGAAGATGTACTTTCATTCAAAACAATAGCTTCAACACTAGGTGGACACAAATCGATCTTACTAGAAGAGTCAATTCGGTCATCTATAGGATCAACTAGTGTATCCACTCGCACAACATTTACATTATCTACAAGTGGTAAGGAATCAATATACTCATATGTAGGTAAGCTACTACTTACACTCAACGGATTATTAGTCACACGTTCATCATCCACATGTATCAAAGTGTAAGAGATAGCTATTTTACATTGACGTTCATGAGTATGTTCGTATTTACCTTGGTGTGAAATTCCTTCATAAGTTAGGGAAGAAAATTCCTTCGGGAAGATCTCACCACAAGGTGTTTGGACCTTAGGTTTTTGATTTGTTGGAATAAGTGTGGATAGCCTTTCAATGTGCTATTTTATGTCTTCAATATTGTCAGTGATACAGTCAAATGTGGCATCGAGATTGGTGGCAGCCATGGTACCTAAAATAAAAGACAACAAAAAACAACAAAACAAACAAACTTGTTAGCTCAAAAATGCCTCACCACACTCTCACTCTCAATTTTTGCCTCACACTTAGTTTCACAAGTGTTGAAAGCCAGCTTGTACTTCATGAGTGATTGAGGAAGGAGTCCACCTTGGTCCGGAATAGATTTTTGTTTGAGTTGACTCAAAGAAAATTTGTTTACGGACTTAAACCAACAAGATACAATGAATTCAAAAACAAAAAAGCACACAAAGAACGTTAACACGAACAAACGGACACAAAATTAATTTACAATCAAGTAGGAGTTTACTAGCTTGTCAATTAGTGTTCGGACCAATCAAACGAAACTATGGAAAAATAAAAAGAAACTAAGAAAATCTGAAATTTAATCTGAAATATGTTGCGTGAACAATAAAACATGATGATGTGGCAGCCATGTATTGGCCTCAGTCCCACACAACTTTTATTGTCCAATTTCAAGTCTTGGTCAATTTATAATTTAGGAATTGGTGGAATTTATTTTAAGGAGGGAAATTCAAACAAGTGTTGGAGTCTTTTCAAATTCAAGTTTTCAAGACTTTGACTTTCTTGTACTTCTCCTAATAACATGGACCCTTGTTTTATGGAAAGTTATTGGAAAGTGCTTGAGATTTGATTGACTATTTGATAAGTGATGGTAAGTCTTTCAAGACTAACAAAGCTTCACCCATTTTTCCTTCACTTTTATAGATCTAATGTTAACTTTATATTAACAAGCTATGAAGGTTATGAAGAACTTCAAGAACAACATCAACAAACACCAAGAACAACCAACAACAATCTCCAAAAACACCAACAATTTTCAAATGGCCAACTTTCAATTTTACAATCAATATCTTCAACATTTAGCAAAGCCAACTATAATTTCAACAAAATGGTTCTTAGGACACCAATGGACAAAAGTATCACGTGTCCAAATTTAGAATATCAAGGAGAAACTACACGAAAAAAACAGTCCACCACAACAATGTTCAACAACAATGGGCAAGCTTATGTTCACAATAACAACATCAAAATACAAGTTCAAATCAAGATATAGACTCAATGTGTTAATAAGAAGCAAAACTAAAACTTGGATACAATAAATACAAGTAAAAATCTTAGCCAAGACACAACAAAAACACAATTTTTGGCCCAAAACACAAAATGGATAGATTGCTCTCTTTTCTAAAATTTTCAGTTTTCAACTTTTTTATTTTTTTTATTTTTCAACTCTCAAGCCAAAGATTGATATTGTTAGAACAAAATCAAATATGGCTTTGATACCAAATGATACAAGAAGCACAAGTGAAACACAAAACAAACACCAAAACAGTCCAAAAGTATGAAGAACCGAGGACCCTTTTGGTGACCACTCCCGGATTCACTACACAACAATGAAAACACAATAACAACAAGATATTGAAGGTGTAAATACACCAAAAAAGAAGCAACAAGGAAATATGTACAAAAATAACAAGATAGGAACAACACACAGTTTTACTAACAAGAGATAGAAATGGTTACAAGAACACAAACTACTACAAGATTACAATAAAAGTAAAGGGATAGTTAGATAGACTTAATGAAGGTATAATCTTAAGAATCGAATAGAATATTCCACTCTTGGACCCGTAACACTACACAAAAAATTCACCTATGTCTTATAAAGATACAAGGTTAGAATCCACCTCCCAAGCATCACGTTTCCAAGCCATGAGATCAACAAGAGTGATTCCACACTCTCTATGCCTAATTGTGGTTTTGGTGCCTCAAGGAGAGAGGATTTGTGTTTCTTTGTGTTTTAAGACTTACAACATCATGAATAATATAAGTCTAAAAGCCCTATAATGTTCTATTTATACTAGGTTATAAATAAAATACCAAATATCTAGAATGCCCTTTTAAGAGCTAGGCTCCCTTCAAGTGTATTGAGGGGATGCCTTGTTGTGTTCCAAGGCTCCTCTTTACACTCCAAGTATGAGATTAGGGTCGTTTTGGTATGTTTTAAGTCCTTCACTTGCACACTCTAAGCCCCGAGTTCATTATATTCTCATATGCATCCATTTTCATGGTCGTACTTGTATCAGAGGGTGAGGGGTTTATCATATATTTTGATGCTTTAGGTGTTTTTTTTTATCTGTATTTTAATACAATAGGTCTGAGTTATTGCTTATGTGTTGAGTATGCTAAACGTTCATGAGTGTAAGCACCCCACTCATGGCATAGATTTAGCAACGAGAGTTTTTGCACTTAAGATTTAGAGTCACTATGTATGGCATTCATTCTAAGTTATACAACAATTACCATGGTATTCAACACCTTATGACTCATAGAGAGATAAATTCAAGATAGTGTAGATGGATAGAGTTGGTGAAGGATTATGACATCTCTATTTATACCATTTGGGCAAGGTGAATTTGGCAGTGAATGCCTTGAGTCGGAAGGCGGTGAGTAGAGGTAAATTAGCTTTTATTTCAGTTTCTGAGTAGATATTGGCATGCTACATCTAGTTCTTAGCCAACTTAATGATACAAATCATTCTTTCAAACTCAGGATGATCCTTGTTATTGTTGAGTCTTTTTTACTCTATTTAAGCAGATTCAATGTTGTTAGTTTATGAATAGTGGACTTTGTAGAATTTGCAATCAGGTGGTGAGGGGTAGTCACAGAAGGCCACCCTAGATTCTAAGGGTATTATGAGGTATGGTGGTTGTATTTGTATTTTGACAGTTAAAGACTTAATTCAATTGATATTTCATAAGGCTTACAAATCTAGATACTCTATTCACCCTGGGAATATTAACATGTATAGGGATTTGAACCAACACTACTGGTGGAGTGGCATGAAGATAGATATAGTAGACTTTGTTTCTTATTGCCTTTTTTTTTCAGTATGTGAATGCTGAGTATCAGAGTCTTGGTGTCTTGATTCAGATATTTCTAATTCCTGAATGAAGTGGGAGAGAATCTCTAGGGACTTTTTGTTAGTGGTTTACCTCACACCTCCCGTGTTATTGATGATATTTTGGTCATTATAGTTCTATTAAATAAATCAGCATATTTCCTTTATGTTTAGATATCTTTCAGTATCGATAGGTTTGTTTGTATCTATGTTAATGAGATAGTTTACCTACATGGGGTAACTATATCTGTTATTTCAAATAGGGGCTCAACATTTATTTCTAGCTTTTAGATGACTTTTTGTGAGGATTTAGGTACTTAAGTAGATATTAGTGTGGCTTGTCACCTTCAAACCAATAAGCAGTGAAAATGGAGTAATAAGGTTCTCAAGTATATGATTTGGACTTGGGTATAGACTTTGAATGTTCGTGGGAGCAATACTTATGAAACACCCAGGGTTTGGACCCTTAGAAAATTTCTTGGATTTCTGGATTTTGGACTTCATACGACTTGGGTACCAGCCGTATAATGGGGTGCGATTGGTATGCTCTTGTTGTATACTAACTTGTGTTGGTTTGTAGGTTGGATTGGTTTCTAAAATGGGTACGACTTGGTGGGTATGAGTCGTATAATGGGTGACAGGTCGTATGGTTTGGATTTTTCCTTCACTTAATCTGAGACTTCACAACTTAACTTGGATCTGGGTACGAGTGGCTCACTATGAGCCGTAATTAGGGTGCAAGTCATACTATTGACTCGTATAGTAGATGGTGTTCAAACTCTCTTTGATTCTATTCTGCTTGGGATATAGTTTAGGGGTACTTTCACGACCTATGGCTACCCCCAACCGTGACAACAGTGCTAAGAATCACGAGTAACCATAAGTTAACCCATGAGCTGGTACCTATTATAAGCACTAAAAAAAATAATAATCATATACATGTGTGGAAGATAAACTACTGAAGTAATAAAAATCTGAATACTGAAAATGTGGTTCATCCACAAGTGTAAGACATCTACTGAAATACCAAAATCTAACCGTTAACTCAAAACAACTGACAATGCTGAGAAGACTGATAAACTAGATAAGTATCTAACTGACTGTCTGATTATCTGAAAACCTTCTAACTGACTGAGGAGTTGATAGTAAAATCCCCCAACTAACTCTGACTGACTGATCAAAATAAAATATTAAATTACTATATGAGATACAATATGTCCTCGATGGATGAGGACTCACCACTACGGCTACTGAGTACGTTGGTTGTCTAACTATGGTCGGGAAATTGAGCCTCCTATGCTATCAGTACTTTGAATGTCCTATTGGTATATGATTTGAGGTCTGGCTGAAATGCATGGGTTACTAGGCACATGAGATAAGGACTATTTGAACAACATGAAATAACTGTGCATAAATGCATAAAAATTGAAATATCTAAGAATGCATGACTAAGTGTATATCTATTATGTTTGTGAGATAATCTATAATCTGAAAGAATGAATGCTGTAAAACTGAATATCTGAAAGTCTGTACACTTAGTCAAGTAAACCTGAATTGAAGATACACTGAATACTGTACTAAAACTGTGGGAGCTAGTTATAATCAACATGCCCGATCTGAGCTATCACGGTCCAACCTGTAACCCCAGTTGGAAGGGTGTTAGTACCTAGCCAAAAGTACTAACACTGACTGACGATGTGGATCCACAAGGCTGATATCCCATAAGATGAGGGTGTCATGTCTAACTGACGGGGGACCTCTTAAACTCTATGGTGGTTTCATAAGACTTGTACTTAGGGACTGCTACTAGTGCCTAATGCTTAACTAAAAGAGGAGGCACCATCCCTACGTTTACTCAGTGCTAAGGGTTACTCCCAACTGAATGATATTGATACTGGACTGTACTGAATGATTTCATAACTTATAATGCTCATTATGATTACTCAACTATGTAAATAATATAATTCGTGGTTTAAATGGTTCATGACTAAAATGATCTGAATTCATGTAAAAATACTTAGGTATCGGGTATTTATAACCCACCAGCTGTGCGACCCAGCAAAATTCTAAGCTTAACTTAGACCTTTAAAGCTTGTTAAGGGGTCACAGACTTTCAAAATTTTAGCTAAGTATTCAGACTTAGTGTTATTTTAGCCTTCGTAGGTTGGAGACTCTATTTCACGACCCTCATGACCTTAAAGTAATATTTTTTGGGTTGACTTATCATCAGGAATATTAGTGGGTATTCTTGAACAAGTTTTAGATATTTTCAGACTTCGTTTAGATCACATTCTAAAGCTTAAACTAGTGGATCGATGCGATCTTGACGCGTTGTGTCATCTATCGCGTCAATGAATATTTTTCTCTAGCTCCCAGTGCAAATTCCAGTGAACCAACATAGACTTGACGCTGTGCATTGGCCATCACGTTGATGCCAATGACGCAGCATGTTTGCTAGGTCAGTTTTCAGTCATTAAAAAGTTACGTCCTCAAGGGTAATTGGGTTTTTTTCCCATATCTATCAGCCCCAAAAGATGAATCATCTCTGGTTGTTCAGAATTATCTCTAGTTTCCGAGGTAAAGAAAAAGCAGGATAGGGATCCCAGCCTAGTTATGTTGAAATAGTGGGTTAAAGATCAGAAGATAGAGGTTTTCTCCCAAGAGGGAGATAGTTTACGGCATTGTCAAGGTCGATTATGTGTGCCTGGTGTAGATGACTAAGACAGTGGATTCTTGCAGAAGTGCATTGTGCATATTACTTTATTCATCTAGGGGCCACTAAGATGTACCGTGATTTATGGGAGATCTACTTGTCGAGTGGGATGAAGAGAGATATTGTAGAGTTTATAGCCAAGTGCTCAAAATGTCAGCAAGTTAAGATCGATCATTAAAAGAATAGTAGGGCTATGCAGGAGTTCAGTATTCCCACTTGAAAATAGGAAGAAGTGAACATGGATTTTGTGATGGGTTTTCCTCAAACTCGTTGTCATCACAATTCCGTTTGGGTCATTATAGACAGGATGACCAAATCAACTCATTTCCTACCACTCCATACCTCTTATTCAGTCGAGGACTATGCCAAGATCTATGTCAGGGAGTTGGTTAGATTACACAGAGTTTTATTGTCCATTATCTCAGATAGAGATAAGCAATTCAACTTTCATTTTTGGAAAGCCTTCTAAAAGGGTCTTGGTACCTAAGTCCACCTTAGTATAACTTTCCACCCTTAGACAGATGGTCAAGAAGAAAGGACCATTCAAACTTTAGAGGATATGCTGAGAAAGGACCATTCAGACTTTAGAGGATATGCTGAGAGCTTGTGCAATATACTTAAAGGTAGTTGGGATGACCACTTAATTTTGATTGAGTTCGCATATAACAACAGCTATCATTCTAGCATACAGATGGCTCCGTTTGAGGCACTCTATGGGAGGAGATGTAGGTCTCACATTGGTTGGTTTGAAGTGGGAGAGGCCACAGTGGTAGGTCCTGACTTGGTCTTTGATACCTTAGAGAAGGTTCAGTTGATTAGGTAATGGCTTAAGACATCTTAGAGCCAACAGAAATCATATCCAGATGTACGGAGAAAGGATCTCGAGTTTGAGATTGGTGATTATGTGTATTTGAAGATCTCTTCTATGAAAGGAGTGAAGAGTTTGGTAGGAAGGGAAAACTCAGTCCACGATATATCGTTCCTTACCGAATTCTCAGTCATTTTTAAAAGGTAGCTTATGAGCTTGAGTTGCCTTCAGATTTAGCTTCAGTCCATCCAGTGTTCCATGTCTCCTTGCTAAAGAAATACATAGGTGACCCAGTAGTTTTAGTCCATGTAAGGAATATATACATTCAGAACAACCTCTTTTATGATAAGATTCCAGTTGAAATTCTTGATTATCAAATTCGCAGACTGAGGAAGAAAGAGGTCCGTCTAGTCAAAGTTCTTTAGCGAAATCAGTCAATTGAGGGAGCTACTTGGGAAGCAGAAGCAGATATGCCTACCATGTATTCTCACCTCTTCTCCTCAAACTTAGACTCAGCATAAGGTAACAGTTTTCTCTTGAACTTACTAAATTCAGTGCTCAGATTTCCCTTATAGACTTGGTATCAGTTACCATTGTATTTTTCAGTTATGTATTCATGCATCAGATATGCAAGTTCAGTATGAGAAACTTAGCTTATCAACAATCTCAGTCATGCATTCACAAATTATGTTCATTCATGAACTCATGCATCAGATATGCATGTTCAGTATGAAATTTCAGCATATTAGTAATGTCAGTCATGAAATCATGTTACAGTTATGCATGTCTCGTATTTAAATCCAGTCTATCAGTATTCTCATCTTAGTCAGTCTCATTCAAGGGCGAATGTTCCCAAGGGGGAGATATTCTAAGACCCCGCAAAATTTTAAGCTTAACTCAGACCTATAAAGCTTGTTAAGGGATCCTAGACTTAGAAAATTTTAGCTAATATTCAGACTTAGTGTTATTTTAGCCTTTGTAGGTTGGCAAATCTATGTTACGATCCTCATGACCTTAAATTAATGATTTTTATGTTGAATCATGATCATGAATGTCAGTGGGTGTTCCCGAACAAGTTTTAGATTTTTTCAAACTTCGTTTGGATCACATTTGAAAGCTTAAACCAGTGGACCGGTGCAATCTTGAAGTGCCGCGCCGCCCATTGCATAGATGAATATTTTCCTTAAGCTCCCAGTGCAAATTCTAGTGAACCAACGCAGACTCGATGCGGTCCATTGGTCTGCACAGTTCTAGGTAAGTTTTCAGTCATTAAAAAGCGGCGTCTTCAAGGGTAATTGGGTTTTTTTCACATGTCTATCAGCCCCAAAACACGAAATTAAACCTTCTAAGAGCAAAAACTATTCATTTTTCACAAGTTTCTCTCAAGAACAAACCCTAAGAGATTTCAAATTCAATTCAAGGCTCAAGAACTTACCATCAATCATTCAGAATTTAACTGTTAAGGTATGTCAAGTGTTCATTCAAGGGTCCCTTCCACCCTTGGAGTTCAAGAATCGATTTTTAAAACCTCAAGTGTATTGATTATATGAATTTCATGTTGGGTTTGATTATATTCATGATTGTAGTGATTAATTGGGTTTCTAATCCATGTTTTGTTACAAGTTTCATGTGGAGTTATTTGATATGTGTATAAAATCATGTAAATCCATACTAAACTCTAAAAATTATAAATAGAGATTTGAATTATGGTGCCTATATGTGGTTAGTGTCATGTGCATGGATTATGTCCTCTAAGTGTTTGATAAATTGCTCATGTAAACAAAGAAAAAAGAAAAACAATCATGTTATGTTAGCTTATATACAAGTTATATCATGCAAGTGTTTGATGGAATGTCTCTATGAATAAGTTATGATCAAGTGCATATGGTTATGCCTTTCAAGTTTATGCTATGATTTATTTTTCGTGCTATCGAATCCTGGGGGTATCCAATACCTGAAAACTTAGCTGATTACCTAGAGCTATAGTAGTTACAGAATAGTCTCAGTAGTGTCACGAATAGTAGCCTCAGTAATCAATCACAGTTACAGTTCAATATTCAGTTCCGACCTCAGTAAATCCAGCTAGTAAATCAAACTCTATAGTATTCCATCAGTTAACAGAATTCAGTAGTACTCATTCAGCTAATGAAACTTAGTGAACTCAGTTCAGTTCAGTTAGACAGTATGATCAGTAATAGTTCAGTCCAGCCTAGTACAATTTAGAAATAAGTCCAGTGTTTATTCAGTTGGGAGTAGCACTCAGCACCAAGCGAACCCAGGGATGGGGGCATTCCTGCTAGCAGAGGGTTTGACCCTTAGTAGCAGTCCTTGCATTACAGAACTACGTAGCCAGCATAGGTTGAGATATCTTCCAGCCAGACTAGGGTTGATACATCTCATACGAGTTTTCCTACCATCGAGGGTTGACAAAAGAGCTTTCTGTCAGAGAGGTTTAACTCACAGTTGTTCTTACTCTTGGCACGGTACTAACACCCTTCCAACTGGATTTACAGGTTGGACCCCAATCTATCCAGAAAGAGGCTAATCGGTTAGATGATTACCTCCCACAGTCTTAGTTTTAGTCTTTAGAATATAATTCAGTTTAGTTCTATAGAAATTAGGACTTCAGACACAGTCATTCAGCTCAGCACGGAACTCAGAATAGTTCCTTATAATTAAGACTGTCAGATATAGTTGCTCAGTTAACATTAATACAGTATCAGTAAACTAGTGACTCTGAATGCAGTATCCAATGTCATCATGACCTCAGTTACAGTTTACGTATTTCATGTATGTACTCTCATTTAGTTATACTAATGTTAGTCAGTTAGTATTGTTCATGCATATGAACCCATGCATCTCAGCCTACATCACTTAGCATACCAGTACATTCAAAGTACTGATGTATACCATTCTTTGTTCTATGATGTCTTATATCATAGATTCAGATGCACGGGCTCTCGATCATACTTAGCATCCTGATCTATCAGCAGCAGACTAGTGGTGAGTCCCCATAATTCGAGGACAGATTTATTATTACAGTATTTCAGTAATCAAGTAATTTTAGTAGTTGGAGTTAGTTAGGGACTTGTCCCACCAACTCCTTGTTCAGACAGTAGAGGCTTTTTAGACTAGAGTATTTATAGACAAATGTTCAGTTTTGGCATGGATCTACCGTACTCAGTATTTACCTATAGTTATGAACCTTATGGCAAGTTTTCGCCCAATTTTTGCATAATTATAGTATTACTATTCAGTTATTGCAGCAGGATTATGAGAATCGTGTAGCATCCGGGGTACAGACTCGGGGCGTTAAAAACTTGGTATTAGAGCCCAAGTGTCACGCCTCAAATCCTATTAGGGCATACAGGCACCCATAGCCATAAAGACCCGAGAGAACCAATCCATAACCTTGAACTTCTCATGCATGTAACAATGACAACTAAAGGTTCTGACAAACATGATATTATGCATCGATGAGAATACCTACGTAGGCATGCACAAAATTATATATACAACACTTGGCTGTTGGGGACACCACATCTAAAAGACAAGACACTACCATGTTTAACTTTACATTAGTCTATAAAGCCTCTAAAAGATACATAGACTCAATTAGGGTCGGGACAAACCCCCGATCTATTCTTGACTATTGTACAATACCAAAATATATGGAACAGGCTTGAAAAGCCCCGAATCAACCTGGAGCTGATCGATAGTCACTGAATAGTCTATGTACGTACTAGCGAGGTGTATTAGCTGAAGCACTTATGCCTGCAGCATGAAATACGGGTCCCCCAAAAGGGACGTCAGTACAAAGATATGTACTGAATATGAAAGGCTGAAGGTAACAACATATGATACAAGAGCTCAATAGAAATCAGATGCAACTGTATAAGTAGTACTAGAGAACACCTTTATATATACTTGTGGGACGATGTACTTTACATTATTTTCTTTATTTTTTTACCTTTCATACTTCATAATATTTGTAAGCCATATAATGCAAATGACTAGCTGATCAGTGGTAAATAGATAAATTAGGATCAGCCCATGCTAGGCTTATGCCCCTGAGCTGCCACCCATATAAGAACATTGGGATTAGCCCATGCTAGGCTTATGCCCCTGAGCTGCCACCCACATATAAAGGTATCGAGATCGGTCCATGCTAGGCTATTCCCCTGAGTTGTCACTCGTTTTACAGATTTACGTTAGTTTATTTAGCCTTTGAGATTGTTACTTTGGTGGTTATAACATTACGGTACCTTAAAACAATAATTTACCAATAAGAGACATGTAAATGGACACTTAATGCAACAACAATGAGGTAGGGAGTTGTTGGCACACAAATGAAGTGTTTAGGAGCTAAAAATACACATGGGTCTTATTTGAGTAAACGAAGAACTTCTAAAATTTTCTAGTGAAAATAGATGTGCAGGTTAAATAATAAGCATGTATTGAGGTGTTTTAACACATTAGAGAGTGGGAACAAGGTCATTGGCTATATGGAATGTAATGTGCTTCTATTATGTATCACTTGATATAGGATAACCTTGGAAGCTTACTTGATGGAACAAATGTCCAATTTCATGCCAAAGAGTGCAAAATAGAGTATGTCTTACATACCTGGTTATATAACTCCAAAACTAACCCAACTTGACTTCCCACCTTTTATATTAATTATCTATAATAGAATATATGGTAAACTAGTATTAGCAACCAATCAACACATTTGAGCTACTTAACTTCACAAAAATAGTAACCGGGCAGTAAGCACTTAATTTATCAATCAAGGGTGTTATTTTAACCCTTTTCTCCTCCAATTATACCCACATACTATACATGTTCTTATAAGATTCACCAAAACCGCCTCAGCTTCATTACACCATTCAAATAATACGCAAAACAGATTGGGCAGTAAACACATGCAACAATTAGTTTGGTGGTGTACCACTACACCTTTCTTTTATATTGTAATTCAAACTAGTCACACCTTTCTCCAACATCAACCTAGCAGCACATAAAATATACATACAAAATAATTCACAAAAAATTTCCAAATCCCTTTTATTGTAGCAATCAATTATTGAACTCATCATCCCTTGAGTTCTCAATAACAATACATCCATAATTCTTTCTTAAATTCATACATAAGGAGAAAAAAATGGGCATTCACCTTACCTTAGTTCTGTAACTTATTCTTTTAATTTAAACTCCTCAAGAACTTCAACTTTCATTTTCCTTCACACTTTAGACCAAATAAGAAAATAAATCTCTTGTATCAAAGAAAAAGTGAACAAGTAGCTTGTTCCATATTCTTTCATGAATCAATAATTAATCACTTATATAATGTTTTCCTAATCTTTCTTGAGATAATTAAGATAAACCATAAGTTTTTTCACTTACCTTGGCTTGTAAAGGTTGGGACTTCTTCAAGAACCCTAGAAATAAAATAGGGTTGCTCATTGTTGTTTAAAAGAAAGTAGAGAGAATTTGTGAAGTAACGCTTTTTTTATGACTTAAGAATGAGGGAAAATGACCTGCAATATGGACTTATAAAGTTCCTAATTTTTTTCATCCACTTATCTGATTTTGGACCACAAACTTAATCAAATCGGTCTAAGTAGGTGATGCACCTACTTAAGGAGTTCAAGCAGCTCCAAATGTCAAAGTAGGTGATGCACCTACTTGCTTAATTTCTTAGTTAGGCTCAATTATATTTGGGCCTTGGCAGATTTGAGCATTGGGCCTTTTCTCCATTTTCCTTCTTTTTTTACTTAATTTGGGCTCAAATAAGTATACTAATATATGCCCAAATCTGATTCATGGACTTGGTCCATTAACTTGCTCATATAACTCAAGTAGGTGACTCGCCTACTAGCTTAACTAAGTCAATCAAGCACCTTAATTTTTCATTCCATTTCCAGCTCCTAATCACCTTAATCTAACTTAAAAATTATATATTTATGGTCGTCACTTTAAACTTTAGATTCAAATACCGACTTACAATTCCAAGTTAAATAGTTGTATTGGTGTTAACTTGATCGCATCACATAAAATGGTACGGGCAACATCTAGAATTCCGTCTACACCATTAATATTTACATAATAAATCTCATACATTACCTATCATAAGGCTATACCAAGTTACATATAAATAGAAAAGGTACATGCAATGTATGGGGTGTCACATCCTTCCCTCCTTAGAAACATTCGTCCTCGAATGTTAGCATAACTATCCAACCAAAACAAGTTCAAGATTAAGTTAAATATCCCTATTATCACATAGTACTTATATATTATACTTACTTGTTATTGCTCCAGGTCAGTATCTTGGACTTTTTCTTCGTATTTGAGCAAATGGGGGTACATAGATTTCATCGCTTCTTCAGCTTCCCATGTTATCTCCTCTACTTGTTGGTTTATCCAAAGCACTTTTACAGAAGCTATTTACTTATTCCTCAACTTCATAACTTGTCGATCTAGAATAGCAGTAGGTATTTCTTCATAGGTGAGATCTTTCATAACTTGTACATCTCCAGTAAGAGTAATATGAGATGGATCTCCGATGCACTTTCGAAGCATTGAGACATAAAATACTGGATGAACTGTTAAGAGCTCTTGGGGTAGCTCTAACTCATAAGTGACTTGCCCAAACCTCTGAGTAATCTTATATGGGCCTATAAAATAAGGACTTAGTTTTCCTTTCTTACCAAATCTCATAACCCTCTTCATTGGTGAAACCTTTAAGAATACCCAATCACCTATAGCAAACACTAGCCCCTTTATTCTAATATTTGTATATGACTTATGTTGACTTTGGGATGTGTCTAGCCGTTGTTGGATCACTTTAACCTTTTACATAGCTTGATGAATGAGATCTGGCCCAAACAAGGCAATTTCACCCACTTCAAACTATCCAATTGGTGATCTACACTTTCTCCCATACAAAGCTTTATATGGTGCCATTTTGATACTTGAATGATAGCTATTATTGTAAGCAAACTCGATGAGAGGTAAATGATCATCCAAACTACCTTTAAAGTCCAATACGCAATCTCGTAGCATATCTTCAAGTGTTTGAATGGTACGTTCCATTTGTTTATCTATTTGAGGGTGGAAAGTTGTACTTAAATTAACTTGTGTTCCTAAATTTCTTTGAAAAGATTTCCAAAAATTAGCAGTAAATTGAGCTCCCCTATCGGATGTAATAGATATTGGTACTTCATGTAATCAAACTATCTCTTTGAAATACAATTTGGCATAATCATCAACTGTATAAGTGGTCCTAATCGGTAGAAAGTGTGTTGATATGGTAAGCCTATCAAATATCACCCATATGGAATCAAACTTTCAAGATATACGAGGCAAACCAGTAATGAAATCCAGGTTGATTATGTGCCACTTCCACATTGGAAGATCTATACATTGCATATAACCCCGGGGCTTTTGGTTCTCTACTTTAACTCTTTGACAATTTGGACATTCGGCTACAAATTCTGCAATGTTCTTCTTCATGTCACCCTGCCAATACATTACTTTCAAATAATGATACATTTTAGTTGACCCTGGGTGGATGGAATACCTTGAATGATATGCCTCTGTCATAATCCTCTTTCTTAGCCCATCTACATTTGGCACACATCATCTGTTTTGGCACCGAAGTACTCCCTCTTGCGTTAGCTCAAATGACTTTGTCATATCACATTTTACATTCTCCTTAAGTTGTATTAGTATGGGATCTACATATTTCTTCTCTTTCACTTTAGCTAATAATGAAGATTCTACTACATTATGAACAATAAGCCCTTCATCTAGAGTTTCAAGAAGGTGAACCCCCAAATTGGCTAGTTGGTATAGATCTTTAGTCATCCCTTATCTTTCTATAGACGGTGCCATAGTCTTCTGACTTAACGCATCTACTACCACATTTGCTTTCCCCGGATGATACTAGATATCAACGTTATAGTCTTTTAATAATTCAAGCCATCTTCGCTGACTCAAATTTAGGTCCTTCTGATTAAATATATATTGGAAACTCTTGTGGTTGGTATATATGTAAACATGAATCCCATACAAGTTGTGATGCCGTATCTTTAAGGCAAATATAACCGCTGCCAGATCCAGATCATGCGTTGGATAATTTTTCTCATTTGACCGCAATTTTCTTGAGGCATATGCTATCACTTTACCATGCTGCATCAATACACATCCTAAACCAATTATTGAGTATCACAATACACTACATAACTTTCTATGCCTTCTGGAAGTACCAATACGGGTGTAGAAGTCAACTTACTCTTCATATCTTGGAAACTCCTTTCATATGCATCATGCCATTGAAACTTGGATGCTTTATGTGTTAGCTTTGTTAAAGGTTCAAAAATTGAAGAAAACCCTTCAACGAACCTCCTATAATAACCTGCCAATCCAAGAAAACTACAAACCTATGTAGCCGTTATAGGTCTTGGCCAGTTCTTCATGGCTTCTATCTTTTGAGTATCAACTATTATCCCTTCATCAGATATCATATGACCCAAAAATCCCATAGATTTTAACCAAAACTCACATTTAGAGAACTTTGCATATAGCTTACGATCACGAAGAATCTGTAACACTTGTCGTAAGTGACTGGCGTGGTCCTCTTTTTATCTCAAATAAACCAGAATATCATCTATAAAAACTATCATAAACACATCCAAGAATGGCTTGAACACATTATTCATCAAATCCATAAAATCTGCAGGGGAATTAGTTAGCCCAAAGGACATGACTAGAAACTAGTAATAACCGTATCATGTTCGAAAAGCTATCTAGGGCATGTCCTTCTCTTTGACACTCACTTGGTAGTAACCTGACCTCAAATCAATCTTTGAAAAACACTTGGTGCCTTGGAACTGGTCGAATAAGTCATCAATTCTCGAAAGGGGATATTTGTTCTTAATAGTCACCTTATTCAATTGTTGGTAGTCAATACACATTCTTAATGATCCATATTTCTTATGCACAAATAACACTGGTGCGCCCCAGGGGGACATACTAGGCCTTATGAATCCTTTTTCTCGCAAGTCTTTCAATTACTCTTTCAACTCCCGTAATTCTACCGGGGCCACTCTATATGGAGGAATTGAGATTGGTTGAGTACCTGAAACTACATCAATACCAAACTCCACTTCTCGTTCTGGTGTCAAACCTGGAAGATCTTTAGGAAATACATTGGGAAATTCATTTACCACTGGAATAATTTGAAGATTTGGTGCCTCCGAATCTATAGCCTTCACTTTAACTAGATATATGTAACCCTTGGAAATCATCCTTTTATCCTTAAAATATGAAATATATTTACCTCTTGGCGCACCAATGTTACCCCTCCATTCAAGGGCTTCCTCTCTTAGAAAATGGAATTACACCCTCTTAGATCGGCAATCTACTGTGGCATAATAAGAAGCTAATCAATCCATACCCACTATAGCATCAAAATCTACCATTTCTAACTCAACCAGGTCAGCCATTGTATCCCGACCACAAATAGTTATTAAACAATTCTGATACACTCTCCTATCTATAATAAATTCACCAATCGGTGTAGACACTTCAAATGTCTTAACTAGCAATTCTTGTATCCTTTTGAACTTTCCAACAACCAATGGAGTGACATATGATAAAGTAGAACCCGGATCAATTAATACATATACATTATGTGAAAATATGGACAATGTACCAGTAACCACATCTGGAGAAGCCTCTAAATTTTATCAATTTGCTAGAGCATATGTATGATTCTGAACTCCACTAGAGCTAGCTACTCCTTTTGCACCTCTACCATGACCTATAGGCTGTACACCTCTACCTAAAGAAGGCACCGATTATGATAATGCAACGGCTAATCCAGTAGGTCGTGCCATACCACCCATGCCTTTTATGGGCATTCTATCATCATATACCTCGAAGTACCACACCAAAAGCAAGTATTTATCCCAAAATGATATGCACCTAAATAAAGCTTTCCACATTGTTTACATGACTGTCGAGGAGGACTTAATTAGTTCGTACTCCCTTGCTCTTGATACCTTGTTGTTCGTGAACTCTAACTCTTCCTTCTTTGCCTAAACTGATTGCCTTTGGATCCTTGAAACTATGGTGAAACATTAGTTGTACGATAAGAAGATAATGGCCTAGACGATCTATGAGAAAATCGATGCCTAAACTCACCTTGGGATGCCATGAATTGGCCCATAGATCTGGCCCTCTTGGAGTACCTTCTTTCCAATTCTTCTGTTCTTTTTTGCCTCTGATCCTCTATTTTTTGAGCAAAAGCTTGTATCCTTGCTATGTCTATGTCTTTGTTCAAAGCAGTAATAGTACAATCTCTAACCAAATATGGATCCAATCTATCCATATATCGATGAACTCTATCACCCATAGTAGCTACTACATTAGGAGTATACCTAGCCAAAGAGTTAAATCGAAGGTTGTACTCCCTCACACTCATATTCCATTAGCGACGATTTAGGAACTGATCTGAACGTGACTGTCGAATCTCAAACGGAAGGTAATGATCAAGAAATGCCTCTTTAAACTCTTTCCAAGTAGCTGAAGATGCATCAATACCCCTAGATCATTTTCAGTTTTCATACCAAAATATAGCCTCCCCTTTGAATTTATATGTTGCAAGCTCCACTATCTCCTTACCCGATACATGCATGATATCTAGAGCTCTTTGGATTTGATCAACAAAGTCCTATGGGTCTTCATTAATATCTGATCCGGTGAACGTGGGAGGATCCAATTTAAGAAAATCCGATGTCCATAAGCTGTATGCCCTATCTGCACCACTAGAATCTATGGTTGGAATTGCTTTTCCTTGAGCTTGCCCAGCAACTATGCGAGCCAACAATTGTACCACATTCCTTAGATCTTGGTCAGTAGAATTAATAGGTGGTTCTGAGGATGCGGTTCTTCTTCTCCTTAGTTCTTATGGAGATGGAGGAATAGAATAAGTTTGTGATACAAATTCAGCTTGAGCCTCACTTTAATTAGTTTGTCTAGGTGGTGACTTGCTTGTCCCTTCTTCGGCAGCCACGTCTACTCGGTTACTTGTATTCTTACTCCTTCGTATAACCGGCATCTTTACTATAATGAGAAGGAAATAGGTTTAGTGGTTAAATATGACTTCACCTATGACTTGAGCTCTTTTGCATGATCTAAGATATGAAAAAAGAAATAACCCCTAAATACCTATAGCATCTTATTTATAGATGTGGCACATAATACACCCATAAGCAAGACTCTATGTAGACATGACTTTGTAGAATCCCTAGGATGACCTTCTCTGATACCACTTTTGTCATGCCTCAAATCCTATTGGGGCAGATAGGCACCCGTAGCCGTAAAGGCCTGAGAAAACCAATCCATAACCTTATACTTCTCATGCATGTAACTATGACAACCAAAGGTTCTGACAAACATAATATTATGCATCAATGAGAATAACTACATGGACAAACACAAAATTATATATACAACACTTGGCCGTTCAGCCCGCCACATCTAAAAGACAAGACACAACCATGTTTAACTTTACATTAGTCTACAAAGCCTCTAAAAGATACATAGACTCAGTTAGGGTAGGGAAAAACCCCCGCCCTACTCTTGACTATTGCACAATACCAAAATATATGGAACAGACTTGGAAAGCGCCGAATCAACCTGGATCTCACTAATAGTCACTAAATAGCCTGTGATCATACTAGAGAGGTGTATTAGCTAAAGCACTTGTGCCTAAAGCATGAAATACAGGTCATCCGTGAGGGACATCAATACAAAGATATGTACTGAATATGTAAGGCTGAAGGTAAAAACATATGATACAAGAGCTCAATAGAAATCAGATACAAGTGTATAAGTAGTACTAGTAGACCACCTTTATATATACTTGCAGGACGATGTACATTACATTCTTCTCTTCATTTTTTTACCTTTCATACTTCATAATCTTTGTAAGCCATATAATGCAAATGACCAGCTGATCAATAGTAAATAGATAAATTATGAATGGCCCATGCGAGGATTACGCCCCTGAGTTGCCACCCATATAAGAACATTGGGATCAGCCCATGCTAGGATTATTCCCCTGAGCTGCCACCCATATATAAAGGTATCGAGATAGGCCCATGCTAGGCTATGCCCCTGAGCTGCCACTCATTTTACAGATTTATGTTACTTAGTTTATTTACCCATTGAGATTGTTTCTTTGGTTGTCATAACATTAAGGTACCTTGAAATAATAATCTACCAATAAGAGACATGTAAATGGGCACTTAATGTAACAACAATGAGGCAGGGAGTTGTTGGCACACAAATGAAGTGTCTAGAAGCTGAAAATACACATGGGTCTTATTTGAGTAAACGGAGAACTTCTGAAATTTTCTAGTGAAAATAGATGTGCAGGTTAAATAATAAGAATGTATTGAGGTGTTTTAACATATTAGGAAGTGGGAACAAGGTCATTGGCTACAAGGAATGTAATGTACTGCTCTTATGTATTACTTGTTATAGGATAACCTTGGAAGCTTACTTGATGGAACAAATGTCCAATTTCATGCCAAACAGTGCAAAATAGAGTGTGCCTTACATACCTGCTTATATAACTCCGAAACTAACCCAACTTGACTTACCGCCTTTTAGATTACTTATCTACAATAAAATAAATGGTAAACTAGTACCAGCAACTAATCAACACATTTGGGCTACTTAATTTCACCAGAACAGTTATCGGGCAGTAAGAACTTAATCTATCAATCAAGGGTGTTATTTTAACCCTTTTCTCCTCCAATTACACCCACATACCACACATGTTCTTATAAGATTCGCCAAAACCACCTCATCTTAATTACACTATCCAAACAATATGCAAAACAGACTGGGGAATAAACACATCCAATAATTAGTTCGATAGTGTACCGCCACACCTTTCTTTTATATTTCAATTCAAACTAGTCACACCTTTCTCCAACATCAATCTAGCAGCCCATAACATATACATATAAAACAATCCACAAAAAATTCCCAAATCCCTTGTATTGTAGCAATCAATTATTGAACTCATCATCCCTTGAGTTCTCAATAACAATACATCCATAATTCTTTCTTAAATTCATACATAAGGAGAACAAAATGGGCAGTCACCTTACCTTAATTCTACAACTTATTCTTTTAATATGAACTCCTCAAGAACTTCAACTTTCAATTTCCTTCACACTTTAAACCA
The DNA here is from genome assembly GCF_002878395.1 of Capsicum annuum. Lineage (NCBI taxonomy): Eukaryota > Viridiplantae > Streptophyta > Magnoliopsida > Solanales > Solanaceae > Capsicum > Capsicum annuum. Next base: position 183,181,990 of record NC_061122.1, on the reverse strand, counting down.
AAGAAGAAAAGAAATCTCTTAATAACAACGAAAAAGTGAACAAGTAGTTTGTTCCATATTCTGCCATGAATCAATAATTAATCACTTATATCATATTTTCCTAATCTTTCTTGAGATAATTAAGATAAACTATAAATGTTTTCACTTACCTTGGCTTGTAAAGGTTGGGGCTTCTTCAAGAATCCTAGGAAGGAAAATAGGGTTGCTCCTTGTTGTTTAAAAGAAAGTAGAGAGAATTCATGAAGTAACCCTTTTTTTTGTGACTTAAGAATGACAAAAAATGACCAGCAATGTGGCCTTATAAAGTCCCTAATTTTGTCCATCCACTTAGCTGATTTTGGACCACAAATTTAAGAAAATTGGTCCAAGTAGGAGATGCACCTACTTAAGGAGTTCAAGCAGCTCAAAATGTCAAAGTAGGTGATGCACCTACTTGCTTAATTTCTTTATTGGACTCAATTATATTTGGGCCTTGGCAGATTTAAGCCTTGGGCCTTTTCTCCATTTTTCTTCTTCTTTTACTCAATTTGGATCCAAATAATTATACTAATAAAGGCCCAAATCTGATTTATGGACTTGGTCCATTTACTTGGCTCATATAACCCAAGTAGGTGACTCACCTACTAGCTTAATTAAGTCAAGCTAGCACCTCAATATTTCATTCCATTTCCAGCTCCTAATCACCTTAATCTAACTTACAACTTGTACACACCTGGTCACTTTAAACTTTAGATTCAAATACCGACTTACAATTCCAAGTTGAATAGTTGTATCGATGTTAACTTGATCGTATCACATAAGAAGGTATGGGCAATATCTAGTATTCCATCTATACCATTAATATTCACATAAAAAATCTCATCTAATACTTACCACAAGGCTATACCAAGTTACATATAAATAGAAAAAGTACATGTAACATACAGGGTGTCACACTAAGGTTCAACAGAGCCCTAGAAAGTCAGAAAGCCGTATCTAGTAGAGTTTTGTGTATGGGCGTGTAGCGCACCACTTATGTACAGGAGGCTATGATATATTTTAGGAAAATTTTTCCTTCTTTCAGTAATTAAGTCGTGCGAGTGAGCACAAGCTCAAGTTATACTCTCTGTCTAATCCAAGTTTCTCTTCTATTTATAGAATATGCCTCCAAAGAAGACTAAGGAAAGAGGAACGGGAGACCATCCATCACCTCAGCCCGTCCAGCCTGATCCTCTGGATGAACAAGTATCCCACGCTGAATTTAGTACAGCTTTCACCTCTTTAACTCATTCTGTGGAAGCCTATAATGAACACCTAGCTTCGATTTTGGCTAACCTAGTAGCTAATACTGCAGCAACCAGGTTTTGGGACTTCACCCGAATAAACCCTTCATCTTTTACTAGGTCAAAGTCAGATGAGGACCCATAGAAATTCCTTGATCAGGTACAGAAGGTTATAGATATTATAGGGTAACAGCTAGTGAGAGTGATGAGTTAGCTGTATATCAGTTGCATGATGTGGCTCACTCATGGTTCAAACAGTGGAAAGCAGAGAGGGCTGCAGATGCAGGGCCCATAGAATGGGAGGAATTTTCTATTTCTTTTCTAGATTTGTTCTTCCTGCTAGAATTGAAGAAAGCAAAGGTTTTCGAATTTATAAATTTAAAGCAGGGCAACATGATGGTACAAGGGTATTCTCTTAAGTTTACACAATTATCTAGATACGTTCCTTATGTGGTAGCAGATAGCAGATCTAAGATGAGTAAGTTTGTGTCTGGCATGCCTAATAGTGTGGTCAAGGTGTGTAGGACCACATTATTAATTAAGGATATAGACATATCTAGTCTTATGGTCTATGACCAGCAAATAGAAGAGGCTAAGAATAAAGAGAAGTAGAGGGAGAACAAGAAAGCTAAAACAGATAGCTTCAACTTTACCCAGCCTAAGTTAGAGGGTGGTACAAGATTTGGGTTTTCTTCACAAAATTCCAAACATTGGTTACAAAGTTATCCATAGATTTCTCATATGGAGTATCTCCAAGTACATACCCAATAAGAGCTATCAACCAATGATTATTAACTGTTTGCAAATCCTCCATAGTCAGCTTAACCACTTTCTTTCGTTCCCGTTAACTGTGTGGTTTGTATGACAGTGTATCCCTTTACTCACAACCTTGTTTGTTGGAGATTTAGGGACCTCTGTTGTCTGTACAACTAGGTTTTTAGGTTTTGAGCTCGTTTAAGCACTAACATAAGAGATTGAAGTCTCCGAGGAAGGGCCGCTACTGCATTCACTATTTTTTTACCTTTAGAATTTTCCTCACAAACACTGTTACATTCAATATTTTCCTCATCTTCAACTTTCTCTTCCTCCTGCATAGGTTGAAATTGAGTTGGGAGAAAGCTACCAAATGTTAAAGGTGAGAGAGTCTGTTGTATTTTAGTTGATGGAGTGGATATTACCGTCGTTGAGCCTGCTGTGTTACACCATCATACCATGGTCGGTGCACGTTAGCCTTCCTTGGCTTAACATGTGTGGAGAGTATCCTAGCTTAAAATTGGCCTCGATTCCCTAGCTACCTTTTATTTATGTCTTTTCTTTGGCTCTTAAAAAAAAAATTCTTCTTCCTATTCCATATTTTCTTTCACCTGTTTGGATCTTTAATACTTTTTGCATAATCGTCTTGGCATGATTAATTTGATTTCACCTATTTAGATCTACAATACGTTTCGCATAATCGTCTTGGTATATTGTTTGTCATACGTATATCATTAGCTTGATATTTGCCCTACATATAATATTGGTCAAATGATTGTCAGTATTATCATTGGTCAGACACTTTTCAAGATAATTATTGGCCAGACCACCCTATATGTAATCTTTAGCGAGACAGACGCATATAAGTAATATTGGCTATAATCATCTGCGAACAACGAAAGCTTTTAATTTTCTACCAGGATTGTAGAAGCTATGATACCAATTTAATAGAAAATATTTTTTATAAACTTGAATAATTATCCACCACTTCTCTACAATTTGTTAGTATAAATAGCTAGTTGTACTTGTACCCCTGCTTATAATAGTGCAAAACCTAATTTAACTAAGAAATTAAAAAGGCTTAAGTCATCAATAGGACCCTAAACTCGTTTCGAAATTTCACTTGAATTCCTTAACTCAGACTTGTACATATCAGACCCCTAATCCACCCGAAATTTGATTCACCTAAGCCTTTTTTGCCCACATGGCACGTCGCGTGATAATCACTCAAAATGGTCAAGTGAGGTGTTTTTTTGTCAAATTTCCTTTTTCTGTCATCTTCTTCATTTTATGTTGAACCACCATCTATCACCATATTTGTCGAAAAATGAAGAACATCACCCAAATCTTATATCCCTACCCCCACCCACTCCATGTTCTAAAATATCTTCTTCCCCAACCAAGCAAAAACTGGAAAAAAGAAAAGAAAAACAAATCTGAAACAAAATGAAAAAAAGGAACAAATGCTCAAAAAAAAATTGATTATTAGATGAAAACACCAATTCTTTGATTTTAATAAATTATCAATTTTTTGTTTTAAAGATTGGTACTTTTATGAGCTTGTTCAATGGATTTTCCATTATATTTTGTGTTGAAATTTTATGTCATTACTGAGCTTGAAATGGTCAGAGTTTCGATTAGCAAAAATGCTGAAACTCAATGTTAAAAGGATCGCCCTGACAAGACAATCACAACCACACAAAACCCCTCTCAAATTCCTCTCCTAACGTCGCGAATTTCAATTTGAAGGACGCACCACCGCTGGCAATTTCAGGCAAGGGCGGCACCACCATCGAAAATATTGAAAATTCAAATTGGATTGGGGGTTTTGTACACAATCCCACCAACAATGTATTGACACAAAAAGCCACAATTGATTTGCATCATATCCCATCGAATTAGCAAATTAGGATTTCTCATGAGCATTTTTTTATCGTCGGAGCTCCGATCACCTAAACCAAGATTGCCGATTTGGGAATGGAATCCCTCAAAATTCTTCCAACAATGGACATAGCACTTCCAATTTCTCTTTTAGAAAAAAATAAAAATCATCTGCCACATGTCCTTTAATTGATCTTTTTTGTCATGTTACACGAGTGTGAAACACACATTTTATACTTGTGACTGATTATCAAAATAGTGTCTAATTGGTACACATTTTAAGTGATTTAAATGATTAATAGGTACAAGTCTGAGTAGAGAGGTTCAAGTGAAATTTCAAAACAAATTATGATCCTATCGATGACTTAAGCCAATTGAAAACTTATTCCTATATTACTTAAACTAAAAATCCTATTTAGACATGAATTAAATAAATACAAAATCCTAAACAAATTTAACTTCCTACTCCTGTTTGAATTACTATTCTCCTAAACAAATTCAATTTCCTACTCCAAACTTGGAATTACTATTCCAACAGCTACATAGATCATTATGCCTATTATATTTACAAAGTCGATCCAATGAATGCTCATAAGCAAAGACATTTACATATCACAAGCTTTGTCTGTTGATACCAAGTTAAATTAGTTAGTTTCATGACCCGATCTGAATTTGGGAAAAAATAAAAAACTTCTGCTAAAAAGTCGGTATCTTAAAGATAATACATCAGCATATAGGCTTAGTATGGAAAAATAATAAGAAAGTAATTAAATAATAGTTTTTGGATAAATCTCAAGAATAGACTCAGATTGGGGTAACTTTCAAATTTTAGCCCTAAATAAAAAAAACTTTCTTAAAATAGTCTTTACCTATTAACTAATATTTTTTGGAAAAAATTACCCCTAATCAATAGAATAAATTACATAAATATCCTCATAATGGATAACAACTTCATATTTATATCTTTCAACTTTCATTTTTTTTCTCTTTTTAATTTTCCTTTGATTTTTATTTTTTTTTCTCTTTTTATTATTGATTTTTTTCAACCCTTACTTTTTTTTTCCTCTCAACCTCTTTTTTTCTTTTTTATTTTTCTTTGATTTTTTATTTTTTTCCCCTCTTTATTTGTTCTTTTTAGTTTTCCTTAATCCTTACTTTTTTTTCTTTACACCTCTCAACGTCTACTTTTATAAAAAAAAAAAAAAATCTTTAATTTTCTTTTTTCTTTTTAAATTTTTCTCAACCTTTATTTTATTTAATTTTTTTAAATTTTTATCAACCGTAATTTTTTTTCATTCTCGCTCAACTTCTACATTTTCTTTAATTATTACTTTTTTAATATTTATTTTTATTTTTTATTTTTCCATAATTTTTATTTGTTTTGGTTCTTTTCTTCGATTACCTCCATTCAAGTTACATTTCATGAGCAAGAGTTGACACTATCACATTATAAAGGCAAGACTTATGACTTTCAAACAACAAGCTACATTTCATGGACAAGAGTTGACACTAGCACATTGTAGAGGCAAGACTTACTACTTTCAAACAACAAGTTATGTTTTGTGGGCAAGAGTTGACACTGCCACATTGTATTTTGATTTATGAGATGTTTTATAACTCTTACCTTAGCGGCAAGAATTAGCTCAAGGACTTTCGAATAATAAATTATGCCCCACGAGCAAGAGTTGACTTTACCACGTTATGTTTTCATTTATGAGATGTTCTACTACTATTGCCTTATAGGCAAGATTTAGCTCAGGGACTTTCAAACTACAACTTATGCCCCACAGGCAAGAGTTGACTCTACCACGTTATGTTTTCATTTATGAAATGTTCTACCACTATTGTCTTAGATGCAAAACTTAGCTCAAGATTTTTCAAACTACAAATTATGCCCCACCGGCAAGAGTTGACTCTACCATGTTATATTTTCATTTATGAGATATTCTACAACTATTGTCTTAGAGGCAAGACCTAACTCAATGACTTTCAAATAATAAATTATGCCCCACGAGCAAGAGTTGACTCTACCACGTTATATTTTCATTTATGAGATGTTTTACAACTATTGCCTTAGAAGCAAGACTTAGCTCAAGGACTTTCAAACTACAAATTATGCCCCACGAAAAAAAGTTGATTCTATCAGATTATGTTTTCGTTTATGATATGTTTTACAACTATTGCCTTAGAGGCAAAAACTTAGCTCAAGGATTTGTAAACAACAAATTATGCCCCACGGACAAGAGTTGCTCTACCACATTATATTTTTATTTATGAGATATTCTACAACAATTGTTTTAGAGGCAAGACTTAGTTCAAGGACTTTCAAACTACAAATTATGCCCCACGGGTAAGAGTTGACTCTACCATGTTATGTTTTCATTTATGAAATGTTCTACAACTATTGCCTTAGAGGCAAGATTTAGTTCAAAGACTTTCAAACTAAAAATTATGCCCCACGGCAAGAGTTGACACTACCACGTTATATGTTTTTATTTATGAGATGTTCTGCAACTCTCGCCTTAGAGGCACGACTTATCCCAAGAATTTTCAAATAAGTTACGTATATTGGGAAAGAGTCAACTCTAACATATTGTGTTTTTAACTTATGATATGCTCTATAACTCTTGTCTTAGAGGTAAGACTCAACCGAAGGACCATCCAACAATAAGTTATGCCCCACGAGCAAAAGTTGACACCACCATATTGTTTATTGATTTATGAGATGTTTTATAACTCTTCCCTTAGAGACAAGACTTAAACTAAAGATTTTCAAGTAACAAGTTATGCCCCATGGGCAAGAGTTGACATTACCCCATTGTGTTTTGATTTATAAGATATTCTATAACTCTTGCCTTAGAGGCAAGACTTAACCCAAAGACTTTCAAATAACAAGTTATATCCTATGGGTAAGAGTTGACACTATCACATTATGTTTTGATTTATGAGATGTTCTATAACTCTTGCTTTAAAGACAAGACTCAGCCCAAAAACTTTTAAACAACAAGTTACGCTCCACGAATAAGAGTTGATACTACTACGTTGTGTCTTGAATTATGAGATAAATCAAGGACTTTTAATCAAGAAGTTATGCTACATGGGTAAGAATTGACACTACCACATTATGTCTTGATTTGTAAGATGCTCTATAACTCTTGCATTAGAGGCTCGAATTAGTCCAAGGACTTTCAAACAACAAGTTACGCCCCATGGGCTAGTATTGGTACTACCACATCGTGTCTTGATTTATGAGATATTCTATAAGCCTTAAAGGCAAGACTTAGCTGACAAGTTATGCTCCATAAACAATAGTTGACATTATCATATTGTCTTAATTTATGTAATGCTCTATGAGCCTTGCCTTTAAGACAAAACTTAGCACAAAAACCTCCTAAAAGAACAAGTTACGCCCAATGAACAAGTGTTGACACTACCACATTGTTTTTTTATTTATAAGATATTCTATAACTTGTCTTAAAAGCAAAGACTTAACTCAAGAATTTCCAAACAAGAAATTATGCTCCACAAGCAAGACTTGACACTATCACATTGTGCCTTGATTTATGAATTGTTCTATAATTTTTATTTTAGAGGCAAAACTTATCCCAAATAACTTCCTAACAACAATTCATGCCCTTAAATTTACTTTGATGTCAAAAAAAAATCTCTTTGCAGATTAACCAATTTTTTTATTTATTAGCAAAATATAATAGTTGTTGAGAAAAAAAAATCAATCAAATAAAATAGAGAAATAAAAAAAAGAGATTGAGAAAAAAAAAAGAAAGAAAAAAATAAAGATTAAGAAAAAAGCGAAGAATTAAAAAAATTGAGAAAAATAAAAATGAGAGGAGAAAATAAAAATAAAATTTGAGAAAAATGACAGAAAAAAAAAAGAAAAATGATAAAAACCAAAAATAAAAGAAAAATAAAGGTTGAAAAAAATAAATTAAAAAAAAAAGAAATAGATAATGTTTGAGAAAAAAAGAAAAAAGAGAAAAAAAAGGTTGAGACAAATAAATTAAAACATAAAAATAAAAGAAAAAGAACAAATAAAATAATAAAAATAAAAATAAAATTTGAGAAACAAATGAGTATGAAAAGTTTTAAAATATTTGAGGTGTAGAGGGTAAAATTGTACTCGTACTATACTAAAAAGGGAAGGAAGACTAGTATGTAAAGAATTGTTTTATTGGGGTAAAAAATCCAAAGCCACCCACTATTAGGACTAATGTAATATCCTGATAATTTTTACCAATTCATGCGAAGACGTAAAAAGCTCGTTCTGAGAATCTCCAAGTTGATGAAAGCATAAAGTCTGTCTTAAGTAGAACCAGGAATGAAATAGCGAGACCAAACAGATTTGTCCATCAGTAATGGGGATCACATTGGTGGGAATATAGGCCGATACGTCTCCAGCTTGTGTGAGTTCGATCCTGGCTCAGGATGAACGTTGGGGAGCTGGAACCAAAGAAAGACTGTACCCGGCGTCCAAACAGGCCGGCCGTTCTAAGTTCCGGGGTTGGGTCGGATAGGACCAGATCCAAATCTCACTCAAAAGGTGCTGAGTTGGAATCCCATTCTAACTAGGTTGTCACTGCGAAGCTATAGTTAAGGTGCACGGGGTCTTACCGTCTAGCAAAGTAAATACAGTACATGGATGATATGTTTGCCTTAGCAAACTAACCTATATTAGCAACTAATAAAAATTCAACCTTCAATATATAATAATTAGTGAAAAGACAAACTGCCAAACCCGTACGTTCTTAGTATTTTCTACGGGCACTAAACCTAATTTTCAGTCTGATGGACATTCATAACGCATTAAAGAAAACAGAACTAATAATTGAAGTGAAAACTTGTCTTTGAAATCTTCAGGTAACACAGAATTAGTAGTAGATATGAAGAGGGTTAGCTTTTCCCTGAATCTGCCATTCGGTCTCACCAGCAATTTACTGGACTGGAGATCTGCATTTTCAGTGCCGGAACCACTCAATTTCAAAGATATGGACACCAATCACTGATCAAGATGTCACCACCTTTGCAACTAAAAATCACGATAATTATGCCATTTTTGGTATCTCTGATGACCTGTCAGCACCGGCCTGAGTCGGCGTGCGGATGTGCATTGAATAGAGCAACATCCCCTTAAATGTTTCACACAGCCTGCACAGCATCTGAACAAAACCAATAAAATATTAGATTGAATATAAGTACTCACTTTTATTCAATGTAGGCTTTAGTGTTTATACAACTGAAACAAAGCACATTGAAGTATGGAGCAACCTGCGGTAGGACTTGAGATGGAGATAAAAAAGTTTTAAGTAAAGAATCCTAGCCGAGAGACATCAAGTTCTTTCTCCTGTTGACTTGGAGGTAAATTGATACCCCAGTAGCTAAGTCTTTCAAATTCTTCATCTTAATTGTGAATTCGTGATAAGTGGAAATGGGATTTGCTGGAGTGTCCCCTGACATGTGTATCTATGAAAGATGATTGGTGATATCTCAATGAATCATGTGTTAGTAGACAAGCATATGGTCACTGGAGGTGGGGAAATAGTTAGAGATCACCTAGGTATATGGTGATGGCTTTTGTATGTCCTTTGGAGTATGGCAGTATTAACTATGCTGAAGCTAATGCAGTATTATTGGGATTAAAGTGTTGCAAGAAGAATGGATTTGATCAGGTTATTCTGGAATGTGATTCACTGATGATCATTGAAATGCTGAAAGACAAACTTAAATTCATCATGGCACTTACAGTAGATAATTGAGGAAGCATGTTATATAATAAGTCAGCTCACAATATTGACTCAACACTGTTTTAGAGAAGGCACGCAAGTTTTAGCTAAGGGGAGCACTGTAATGGAAGACCGTTTATACCATCACCCCAAGCACCTGCCCAAGGAAGCATATTGGACAAAATTCAAAAGCCTTCCATTAGACACAAACAGATGAAGAATGTAGTCACATGGCCACAGGGAAATTTCTGTCAGTGCATTTCGTGGCTGATCAACTTTTGTGAAAATCATGCTCCTCTTCACTTTGTACAGATTTCAGAGCCTTTTTGTAAGTGAGGTTCTACATTGTTCTTGTAAAAGGATATCTGAATGTACAGGAATTTGTAAATTGAAGGGGTATGTCCATCCATCAAAGGGTTGCAAAGAGAGTGGCAGCTTAGCTCTTTTTTTTTTTTTTGGCTGTAATCTTGTTCCTATTAATATATGGGATACGCTATCTTAAAAAAGTAACGCTTTCACCCAAAATGCCCCTCATTAACTGAATTTTGGAAGAAAACTTCATATACCCACTGCACAGGCTTGATAGCGCAAATATAAGTGATTAAAGTAGCATCCATCCATATTTTTACTAATCAAATGGTTAATCTTACAGGAAAAGTAGGTTGCAATCAAGGTTTGCACAATTGCGGTGCCTCAACTCAGAGACTTGTGAACCACAGATGTAGCATTTGGCAAATGAGTCATCCAGGGAGCCTTCTGGTATTGTGCTTGCTTCGATCTCCACTGCAGGATCGTAAGTAGAAGGTAGTAGAGAAAGACGGGCATCAAATACAAATAAATTCCCAACCCATCCTACAGAACCTTCACTCTCAAGATAATGAGAAACACCGCCCTTCAAGGTGTATAATCGTCTAAAACCTTGCTTTCTGTATTAAAAAGAAAAATACACTGTCAGCTGTGAACCCACACAACGTTTTCACGTAAAACGCTCAGGTAAACATGAACACCAGATGGTGCAACATAAATGAATGGTGCAATAGTCTGCTCCTATATATTGAGATTAATAATTTATGCTGAGCAACTGAATTGCCATTTGATAGTCTTACAAAGCTTCGGCACATACTAATGCAACTGGAAATCCTATCAGGTCAAGGCTTGAACAATTTCCACATAGTGGATACCAGTAAACCAAGCCAGAGAAGCCTGATAACTGATAATACTTCAACGAGTGTAAAGTAGCTCAGTTAACCAACAGATGATATTTGCAGAAGAGAAGTGCAAAAAGTACAAACACCCACATAAGATGGCTATTCTCTCCACTCAACAGTCTGACACAGGAAAGAAATAATTGGAAGGTAATTGCTTTTGTGGAGGGTGGATGACAACAAATTTTATATTGAAGTACTTTAACCAGGAAAAGCTGAAAAATGGATATTCTTATGGGGTCACAGAAGAGATTGCTCAAAGTTCCAATATCTCACACATACATGCTCTGGCACCTACCATACAAAAAACATACAGCTTACCGTAGTATAGCAGAATATACGTCACAGCGGATACCTCCAGTGCAGTACATTAATATATCAGTTCTATCCTTATCAACAGCTACTAAAGGATCAGAGGCAATCATCTACGAAACAGGATAGCAAGATATTAGTCATATTTAAAGAAAAAAGCATATTCCTGGATGTTGTCTTGTGCAAGAGGTGACAGTGTATGTTTTATGTTATGCAGATGACATACAACCAAGGAAAATAGCAGCATGCAGTAGCAAGGGGTACAGTAATACCAGGATATCCAGCAAGTACAAGATTTCATATCTCATCCCAAAATGTCAATTTTCGCCAGATACATTATTCATAAATGAGGAGAAAGAACAAGAAAGTGCTGAGGAGGAAAGTGTTTTCCTGCTTTGTACTATGATCAACATGCCAAACTAAGGCATACGAATCAGCAAAATATTGGTTGTAAATTTATCCCACATGTTTCAGAGAAAGAACTTGCAGATTTTGGTGAAGTAATGGGATCAGAAAGAAAGCACACACTTCAAATTATGCAAAAATACAAAAATAACATTTACTAGATTAGCTTGGACAACAAGATAGAAAATTGAGTAATAAACTGGTAAAACCTCTGACTCAGACTGCCCAAATGAAGTGGCCCGGAAACAATCAACGTCCGGCCGCTGAGCTCCTTGAAAATGCCCAACATCCCATTCATAACCTTCCAGAAGATCAGACTATAATCTATTAGCACAAAAGGGCAATTAAAATATTCAATTATGAAAAGAAATAGCAAGTCAATAACATTTTATTTGCAACCGAAGAAGCATCTATGATCTGTCTATTCTTAAGAAAAGCATCTTGTTCTCCCGAAACCAGTTTCCAATATACTTTTCTTTCTATTCTTTAATGACCAACAACTGGATTTCTTAATTAAATAATGAGAACTAGCCAATTTATCTTTTGTTAGTCATTTTTTTAATCATCGTAATATCCTTTCCCTCAATTATTCTATTCTTGACTATGGGTAATTGGTGAAATTTTTTCGAAATATTTGAGCTAAAACTTTGGCCAAGATTTTGTAAACACTCCTTGTAACGCTTAAGGGCATGAAGTCTCTAAGGTGCAAGGCTCCCTTTCTTTTTGGGATTAGTGCTATAAAGGAGGCATTGTTTGATTTGATAATGTGGCATTGCTGATGAAAATGGTTGAGAGCTCCCATAATATCGACCTTGATGAAATCCCAGGCCTTTGGTAAAAGGTCATTGTTTACCCATCATGCCTTGGACTCTTATCTGGAGCACAGGAGTTGATGGCTTCTTTTACCCCTTCTTCCTCAGATTATTTCAAGCCAACTTTTCTCTTTCTGTCTGTTGAGATTTTCAAAGTTGACTTTGGGCCTCCACTGCTCATCCTCATATAAAAGCTTCATAAAATCTAAAAGTTTCAGCTTTGATTTCTTCTGTCTTCACAGATCTCCCCATTCATCACTAGCTTGTCAATTTGATTGCTCATCCTGCGAGAGTTGGCTACTCTTTGAACCCTTCTGTAAGCTACAAACATCTAGACTTTTGTCTTCAGGATACCTCTTCAACCTTACTATTTCCTAGTTTAAGCTTCAGTGAACTGTTCTCTCTTTCTCCCCCCATGACATGTGTCGGCCTTCAGTATCTTGTTCAAAGGATAGCTAATTCCTCCAACATATTTTCTATTTGAGTTTGCAGTTTCTAAAGGTTTCTCTGTTCCAGCTAGTGATATCTTTCTTCAGATTCCTGAGCTTCTAATGTTGTAGTTTTGCCACCATCTTTTGATCATTTCACAGAAACCTTCTGTTTTTACCTAGTTTCAAACTTGAAATAAGAGGGATTAGTGTCCCAATTACCACTTTCCAGAAGCAAAGATTCGTGGTCTGAGAGAACTCTTGGCATAGCTATCTGTTTTACAGCACTAAAATTATCATTTAAGTCCCAGGGAAATTAGGAACCTGTTGTCGAATGAGTTGGCAGATTGCAAAATCTGCTCCACAATGACTGACAGATTTCAATCAAATCGGCTCCACAAATCAGCTGACAGATTGACGTAATCAGCTCCTGTAAATATGGAATAACATGTATCTTAGGAAAATACATTATTTTAGGAAATAGATTAGGGGAAATCCCTTGATTCAAGAATCTCCTAAGAATCAGGGATTGATTAGTTCATTCTGATCTTACTTTTCTCTTATAAATACTGTACAATTCTATGAATAAAAAATATACTTTTGCAGTATCTTAACTTTCATGGTATCAGAGCGGGACGTTTTCCCCTAGTATCACATGAAAAAAGAGCTTTCCAAGGAGATTATCTTTCTGGAACATCAAAAGAAGACAAAAGTTCTTCTCTAGAAGTTCCAACAGGAAAATATGAGTCAAAATATGATGACTCAAGGAGACAATGTTTCACACATGTCCTTCCAATTAACTTCTCATCGATTTCATGGGAAACCACCGAACTGGAAGCAGAAAGGAGTTGATAATCGTGGCTTCTAATATCAACATGGTCAAGACCTCCCAACAACTCATTTTGAGCAGGTGCATCCTCCTCCAGATTCGTCTCCATTTACAAGGGAACAACTAGAGATTCTGCACAAACTCCTTCAATCTCCCAAGTTCCGTGCAAATGCACCAAATCCTTCTAATCCTTCTTGTTCTTTTGCTGAAACGGGTATCGCACCATCTGCTTTTCTTAGTGCCAACTCCAACCGAAATGATTCTTGGATCATAGATTCAGGAGCTACTGATCACATGACTGGAAGTTCCCGTGCTTTCTCTAGTTATACTCCTTGTGCAGGGAATAATAAAATCAAGATAGCCGATGGTTCCTTCTCCGCAGTCGCTGGAAAAAGGAACTGTTAAACTATCACCATCCCTCACACTTCATGATATTCTTCATGTTCCAAAACTGTCTTGTAATCTGATTTCTGTCAGTAAATTAACCCGTTCTCTTAATTGTCGTGCTATTTTTTACTCTGATTTGTGTGAATTTCAAGAAAAGATCACGGGGAAGACGATTGGCAGCGCTAGAGAATATGGAGGTCTTTATTTTCTTGACAACGGAGACAACTCTCTACAACGGAATCCTACTTGTTTGAACTCTACTTCTATTTTGAATAAAGTCATGCTTTGGCACTATAGGCTTGGACATCCAAGTTTTTATTATTTAAGACATTTATTAACTCAGCTATTTGAAAATAAAAATCCTTCCTTATTCCAGTGTGAATTTTGTGAATTAGCTTAGCATCACCAATCTTTTTTTCCCTCTCACAAGTATCAAGCTTCTAAACCTTTTATGATGATTCATAGTGATGTTTGGGGATCGTCTAGAATTTCAACAATCTCTGTAAAACGGTGGTTTGTAACTTTTATAGACGATCATACTAGACTGAGTTGGGGTTTTTTATTGAAGGACAAATCTAAGGCTAAAAATGTGTTTGAGACTTTCTATGTAATGGTGGAAACACATTTTAATGAGAAAATCAAGATTTTTCGAATTGACAATGATCGGAAATTTTTTAATGAACAATTAGGAATTTTTTTAGAAAAACTGGGTAGTACACCAAAGCTCTTGTCCAAATACACCCCAACAAAATGGCAACGCAGAAAGGAAGAATAGGCACCTGCTAGAGTTAACTAGGGCCTTAATGTGTCCCAATAAGGTTCTACAGTACCTTTGGGGAAAGGCTCTCTTGACTGCGACTTATCTCATTAATAGGATGTCATCTCATCCTCTCAAATTTTAAAAAACCTTTTAACATATTCAGAGAGAGTTTTCCTAGTTCTAGGTTAACTACAAATCTGCCATTGAAAGTTTTTGGGTGTACAGCTTTTTTTCACGCTCATAATTGCAGTAAACTTGAACCAAGGGATAAGAAGTGTGTTTTGTAGGATATGCTCCAAATCAAAAGGGATATAAGTGTTATGATCCTCAGAGCAGGATAATTGTCACATTGGATCTAACTTTCTTTGAATCCCAACTCTATTTTACTGCTACGTGATGATTTGTCTTTTTGGGATATTAAGGAAACTAGATATCAGGCAAATAATGGGCTAGATTTTACAATAATTACTGATGTGAGGGATCTTGGAGAAGATATGAATAGGTGCGATGTAACAGATGAAAAGGAAGGTGATTCGAGAGATGATAGGAACTAAAGTGACTTAAATGATAAAAACTTTGATATTGAACCTGTAGAGCCTTCAAATGACAAAAATAAAAATGGGAACAGAGAACAAACAAAACAAATACAGGTGTATTCAATAAGGAACCGAACTCAAGAAAAAAAGACCGATGATCCTCAATACTGTCAAAAGTCACCTCTGCAAGACCTTCCTGGAATTCAAGGTAATCTTTCAACTGATTCTATTTCTAATTCCTTGTCAAATCTGGACCTACCTATTGCAAAACGCAAAGGTGTTAGAAATGTTTCTAAATATCCCATTATTATGTTTGTTTCCTATAAAAAGTTGTCTCCTAGTTATTCATCCTTTACTTCACAACTTTCTAGTGTGGAGATCCCAAAAAATGTGCAAGATGCTCTACGAGTTCCCGAGTGGAAGGAGGCTATTTTGGAGGAATTGCGAGCTCTTGAAAAAAATGAGACATGGAGTTAGTAGATTTGCCCAAGAAAAAGAAACCAGTAGGCTGCAAATGGGTGTTCACCACCAAATTCAAGTCAAACGGATCCTTGGAGAGGTATAAGGCCCGTCTAGTAGCTAAGGGGTTCACGCAGACATATGGCATTAACTATCTTGAGACGTTTGCTCCAGTAGCTAAGCTAAACTCAATTACAGTTCTGTTGACAGTCGCGGTAAACCTTGACTGGTCTCTTCAACAGTTGGATGTGAAGAATGCTTTCTTGAATGGGCAACTAGAGGAAGAAGTTTATATGGATCCCCCACCAAGTTTTGAAGAGAAGTACAAGTCAAAGGTATGCAAACTTAGAAGATCTCTTTATGGTCTAAAACAGTCTCCAAGGGCTTGGTTTGCAAGGTTTGCTCAATTTGTGAAATGGCAAGGATATGTGCAAGGACAAGCAGATCACACAATGTTCACTCGGCATTCACTAGAAGGAAAAGTAGCAGTTCTTATAGTATATGTTGATGATATCATCCTCACAGGTAATGATGTGGTTGAAATAAAAAACCTAATGTAGCGTCTTGCCTCAGAATTTGAGATAAAAGACTTAGGCCCGCTGAAGTATTTTCTCGACATGGAGATTGCACGACCGAAACAAGAAATTATAGTGTCACAAAGGAAGTATATTCTTGATCTTTTAAAAGAAACGGGAATAAGTGGTTGTAGACCAACTGAAACTCTAATTGACCTAAATCTAAAGTTTGCGATGGATGGGAAATCAATTGATAGGGGCCGATACCAGAGATAGGTAGGGAAGTTGATTTACTTGTCACATACTATGCCCGATATTGCCTTTGTTGTTTGCCTAGTTAGTCAGTTCATGCATTCTCCACGAGAAGAACACCAAGAAGTTGTGTATCAAATCCTAAGATATCTAAAGAGCTCTCCTGGAAAAGGGTTGTTCTTTAAAAAGAATGAGCAAATAAGTGTTGAAGCTTATACAGATGCGGACTGGGATGGTTCTTCTGTTGATAGAAGGTCTACGTCCGAATATTGTACATTTGTTTGGGGAAATTTAGTAACATGGAAAAGTAAGAAGAAAAACGTAGCGGCTCGAAGTAGTGCTGAGGCTGAATATCGATCCACGGCACATGGAATTTGTGAAATGTTGTGGCTCAAGAGATTTCTGTAATTTTTACCAATTGTTTTCATTAAAATTAAGACATTTAAATCTGAATACACATCTGGATGATTGAGATCTTGTCTTTATTTCAGAAGAATGAATGATTAAGATTGTTCATCTTTAAACATCTGAATATATATAATTATCAATACAAAACACAATAAATATTATACTTCAAAAAATAGTAGTTAACTATTACATCAACAATATATTAGAAAAACTTCAATCTAGAGAAAACAAAATTATTGTTGATAAAAGATAAGATAATTGATGATATAATAAAGGGAAAATGCTCTATTACCACCTTGAACTATATGCGAAAAGGCTGAGACACACCTGAACTTTAGGAGGGTCCTATTACCCTCCTGGACTAATTAAAATCATATTTTTGAAAACCTTAGTGCCTATGTGGCACACACGTGCCTACGTGGACCCTTCAGTGTGTTGTGTCACGTATGTGTTGGCACTAAGGTTGTCAAAAATACGGTTTTAATTAGTCCAGGGGGTAATAGGACCCTTCTAAAGTTCGAGTGTGTCTTAGCCTTTTCACGTATAGTTCAGGTGGTAATAGAGTATTTTCTCTATAATAAATATTTTAAGTTTGATAATAATAAAATAGAACTACTTGGACTACATATAAAAATTATATTAACAAAAGCAATTGATAGAACAAAATGCAGTCATCATCTTTCACAATTTTTGCAAACAATTTTACCAACTCTTGATAAGCAAGTTAAAAGTTATCAAAAAAAGAGGGAAAGAATTTGGATAGCAGTTGGAAAAAGAGAGGCATGAAATTTTTGCAAAAGAGAACATATGAAGTGTAACTTTTTGGAAATAAAATTTGTTTTTCAAAGAAAAGTCTAAATGAGATTGAGACTGTCACTAATTTGAATCATACAGACTCTTTCAAATCCATAAACGGATCTTAAGTAGAAAAAACGCAGTTACTGATGTAAGGACTGAATGATTCAGATTCAGACCTCCATTAAGTGCAAACAAATGAGGTCTTAGTCACTCTAAAAGAAGATTATATCTTTTATAAAGACACAACGAATGGTAGAAATAGGTGTCCAGCTTACTTGGCATATATTTGATATAAAGCCTAGAATCTTACTTGATTCAATGTCAGTAGTGAGGGAGTTTCCTGAGGCGTCCCCTACTGATTTACTTGGCATTCCACCTGATTGTGACAGACTTTAGTTTTGACTTGAAGTCGAAACTCATCCTATTTCTATTCCACCATACGGGATGGCACCAGTAAGGTTAAAGGAATTAAACAAGCAATTTCAAGATTTGTTGAGCAAGAGATTCATAAGAACGAGTGTCTCTCCTTGGGTGCTATTGTTTTGTTTGTAAAGAACAAGTGTACGAGGACGTGCACTGATTATCAGTAGTTAAATAAAGTGACTATTAAAAACAAGTATCTATTGCCGCATAAATGACTCATTTGAATAGTTTTAGGGTATCTTTACTAATCGATTTGAGGTTCGGGTATATCATCATTGAAGATTAGGGCTTTCAAGACCCGTTATGGACATTATGTTTCAACTAGTGTCTTGATGTCTTTTTGTATTTGGGGGTTGACCCATGTCCTTTCAGATAGAATGTCTTGAATGATGTTCCTTTAGGCGAAGTTGGATTCATGACTCCTACCTTAGGTTATTACCTTGGGTTTGGGTTGACTTAAACTTAATTAAACGCTATTTTTTTCCCGCGTAAGATAGTACTAATCCTTGACTGCACCTTTTTGTCCTAGTAATTGGAACCCGCCTGGCCTTAATGGGTCTAACCTCCCAAGATTGAACCTTATGAATAAATGGATCGGTGATAGCCTTGAAACCCCTGAATTTCCGCTAGCGCGTGCTCTCTCTCTCTCTCTCTCTATATATAAGTAGTTGACCCATCACCGACGACCGTTTCCCACCGGAAAAAGAGACTGTATTCAGTTTTGGCCAGATCTACCACGCTGTTCCAATCAACTACCGGCGATCACCAGCAGAACACCAAAACCTCCATTTTCTTGGAGAACCCGTTTCTCCACCGGTTGTCGTTACATATTTTCCGTCCACTCAACTTCAACCGCCGGCAAAACCACCGGCAAAACCACAACCCCTCCGGTGACCACCCCTTTTTCTCCGCCTCTCCTGTTTCCTTTGTCTTTTCTTCTTTTCCTTGAACTAACCCCTTCTTTTTCCCCTCCCTTTTTCCCTCTCGTCACTGCTATCGTTGGTGGGATTAAGGTTTCCGCTAGCTCAACTCCGGCGACGGTATTAGTGTGCAGCACTGGACGACACAGATTGGTACGACGACAGCAGGTGCCCAGATTCCGACAATACATAGGAGACATCCGGCGACATTCAGGCGACGCACCGGCGGCATTATTCTGGCGACCAATTTCGACATCAAATTGTCGGAACCCAGCAGTAGCACGCAAGAGGAGAGGACTTGGCACACACGAGTATCCCGGTGACCTCTAAACTTTGATACTTAGTTCCTTCTTTCAGTCTAGCTTCGTCATATTTTTCTGTTTCTTGTGATTTTGGTTGGGACAGGTTGTGTTGTTCTTGGCTGATTATCTTGGTTGGGGGTGACGATTTACTTGTTTATTTTTGTATTTCATAACAGTGTTAATTGTTTATTCTACTTGCTTGATTACTGCTACCTAGTTTACTAGCATATCTACTTATTATGGTAGTATAGTTCCCGTTATTGATTGTTGGTTATCAAAACTTGCATTGTATTATTGGTTTTGTTGTTTTCCATATATTATTGGTTTTCATTATCCCCTTTGTTATCTCTTTTCATTTTTCTTTTCATCCTTCTTCCCCTATTTGCATAGTGGTTGTGATTGGCGATGGTAGGCTAGGGTCATGTCATAGGTCTGAGTCGGGGCTAGGATCGAGTTTGGGGTTAGGGACAAGGGGTAGTAAAGTTAGGAAGGATAAGGGAGCATCTAGGTTGCGAGTTGGGTCTTGGAACATAAGAACTTTGCAGGGCAAGTCTATAGAGCTGGTGAAAATTCTTAAAAGAGGGAGGGTTAGTATAACGTGTGTCCAGAAAACTAAATGGGTAGGCACGAAGGCGAGGGATGTGGATGGATATAAGTTGTGGTATTCGGATAGCGTGCGACATAGAAATGGGGTAGGTATTTTAGTAGATGATGAACTTAGGGAACAGGTGGTACAGGTTAAGGTTAAGAGAGTTAGTGATAGGTTGATGTCTATTAAGTTGGTCATTGGAGGGTCTACGGTGAACGTAATTAGTGCTTACGTCCCGAAAGTAGGTTTGGAAGAGGAGGAGAAAGACTTTTGGGAGGTTTTAGATGAGGTGGTGAGTAGCATCCCGAGCACTGAGAAGCTTGTCGTGGGAGGAGATGTCAATGGGCATATTGGGTCTTTGGCGAGAGGTTATGATGATGTGCATGGCGGTTTCGGTTTTGGGCAGCAGAATGAAGGAGGAGCTTCTCTTTTAGATTTTTCTAGGGCGTTTGAGTTGTGGATAGCGAATTCGAGCTTTCCGAAGAAGGAGGATCACCTTATCATATTTCGTAATACAGTGGCCAAGACTCAGATAGACTTTTTGCTCCTTAAGAAGGGTGATAGAGCGCTATGTAAAGACTGTAAAGTGATGCCTAGCGAAAATCTTTCGACTCGGCATAGGTTGCTAGTGATGGACTTGGTTATTAATAAGGGAAAGAAGAAGAGGAGTGTGGAGGCTCGGCCCAAGATTAAGTGGGGTAGCTTGACTTTGACTAGTGCTTTGGAAATGGGGGAGAAGTTGAGGAGTAGGGGGGGCTTGGGAGAGTAAAGGGGATGTGGATAGTATATGGGAGACGACTGTCAGTTGCATTACAGAGACCGCTAAAGAGGTGGTGGGTGTTTGGAGAAGTCGATCGGGCAAGCATCGAGGAGACTGGTGGTGAAATGAAGAGGTTAAGAGGAAGGTAGAGTCTAAGAAGGCGGCTTATGCTAAGTTTGTGGAGAGCAAGGATGACGAGGAAAGACAGACGAATAAGGAGGAGTAAAAGGTTGCTAAAAGAGAGGCCAAAATAGCGGTTACGGCGGCTAAGACAACAGCTTTCGAGAGCTTGTATGCGGCGTTAGAAGAGAAAGGAAGGGATAAGAAGTTGTATAGGCTTGCCAAGGCCAGGGAGCGGAGGGCTCGTGACCTTGATCAAGTGAAGTGCATCAAGGGAAAGAATGGTACAGTGTTGGTTGAGGATGCCCTTATTAGGGAGAGATGGCAGTCTAAACTTTTGAATGGTGAAGGGGATAAAGGTTTCGTGTTGGGGGAGTTGGAGAAATCTGAGTGTCGCGATTATGGTTATTGTAGGCGGATCAAGGTTGAGGAGGTCAAGGGGGCTATTCGCAGGATACGGTGGGGTAGGGCGATGGGGCCAGACGAGATTCCGGTGGATTTTCAGAAAAGCACCAGTGGGGCAGGTTTGGAGTGGTTAACAAGGTTGTTTAACATCATTTTTAGGACGGCAAAGATGCCGAAAGCGTGGAGGTGGAGTACGATGATTCCTTTATATAAAAACAAGGGAGACATTAAGAGTTGCAACAACTATAGAGGCACTAAGTTATTGAGTCATACTATGAAGGTTTGGGAGAGGGTGGTAGAGTTAAGGCTGAGAAGGATAGTGAATATCTCTGAGAATCAGTTCGGTTTCATGCCAGGTCGCTCAACCACTGAGGCTATTCACCTAGTGAGGAGATTAGTAGAGCAGTTTTGAGAGAGGAAGGACTTGCACATGGTGTTTATTAATCTAGAGAAGGCTTATCATAGAGTTCTGATGGAGATTCTATGGAGGTGCTTAGAGGCTAGAGGGGTGCCCGTGGCGTACACTAGGTCGATCCAGGACATGTATGATAGGGCGAAGACTAATGTGAGGACGGTAGGTGGGGATTTAGAGCACTTTCCAGTTCTGGAAGGGTTGCACCAGGGATCAACTCTTAGCCCGTTTTTATTTGCCTTAGTGATGGATGTTTTGACGGTACTGATTGACGAGATTCGGGGAGGAGTTAATGATAACTTGGAGATTTGGTGACAGACGCTTGAGTCTAAAGGATTTCGGTTGAGTAGAACCAAGACGGAGTACTCGAAGTGTAAGTTTAGTGAGGTGTCGCAGGAGAATGGAATGGTGGTAAAGCTGGACTTGCAAGTCATTCAAAAGAGGGAGAATTTCAAGTATCTGGGGTCTATGATTCAGGGCAATGGCGAGATTGACGAGGGTGTCATGCAACGTATTGGGGCAGGGTGGTTGAAATGGAGGCTCGCTTCGGGAGTCTTATGTGATAAGAAAGTGCACCCAAAGCTTAAAGGTAAGTTCAATGGAGTGGAAGTCCGGCCAGCTATATTGTATAGAACGGAATGTTGGCCAGTTAAGAACTCCCACATCCAAAAGTTGAAGGTAGCGGAGATGCGAATGTTGCGATGGATGTGTGGACTTACCAGAAAAGATAGGGTGAGGAATAAGATTATTCGAGAGAAGGTGGGAGTTGCTTTGGTGGAGGATAAGATGCGAGAAGTGAGGTTACGTTGGTTCGGGCACGTGATGAAAAGGGGCTCGAATGCTCCAGTGTAGAGGAGTGACACTAGCTATAGATGGTTTTAGGCGGGGTAGAGGTAGAACGAAGAGATATTGGAGGAAAGTGATTAGGCATGATATGGAGCAGTTATAACTTACGGAGGACATGACCCTTGATAGGAAGGTATGGAGGACGCGGATTAGGGTAGAGGGTTAGGGGATGGGAGTGAGTTGGTAACAATAAGGAAGCGTTCTTTTGTCTGTAGTTTTTAATAGTGGTGCTGTGTGATGTCTATGATGTTCGGTTAGATAGTCCTAATTTTTGTCTTATGGTTGTAGTATTATCTTGTTGCTAGTGGTGTTAGTTTATTTTGGACTTAGCTTTTGTGTTTGTTATACTGTTATCGGTTCTAAGCCGGGGGTCTATCGAAAACAGCTTCTCTACTTCACCTGAGGTAGTGGTATGGTCTGCGTATACTTTACCCTCC
This sequence comes from Capsicum annuum, assembly GCF_002878395.1. Taxonomy (NCBI): domain Eukaryota; kingdom Viridiplantae; phylum Streptophyta; class Magnoliopsida; order Solanales; family Solanaceae; genus Capsicum; species Capsicum annuum. The sequence continues at coordinate 183,159,036 of NC_061122.1, read as the reverse complement.
CCAGACCCTGTTATGTGGGAATAAACTGGGTATGTTGTTGTTGTTGTTGTTATATATATATAATTACTAGTTCGAGTGCGGTGTATGCTTTATTACTACCATTATGAGTTCCAGAATGAGTCCAGCATCGGTTTATGGTTATGGGTTGCCCCTTATGAGATCATCTGTTATGGTTACAGTTGCTACGTATGAGTTTCGAATCGAGTCCGACATCTGTCTATGATTACGATTTGGGAGTTATGGCAATTGTACATGTACATGGTTCTGGACTGGGAGTTCTAACGATTATACATGGATTATTTAGCCTGTTGTTATTATCCTCCATTTTCAGTTCGAGCCCGGAGTCTGGCCCCTTGTTATTATCTACTGGTTCCGATACAAGTCCGGTATATACTTTCATTATGGATCTAGGATTGAAAAAATTACTTGAGATTGGTAAGGTTAAAGGTTATAGTTGAGAGGGAGTATACAGTGCGCATATCGTCCATCTAGGCTTGTTTTAAGTTTATTACTGTTATTTTTTATTCTTACTTTAGATTTCTACTTGTTTGCACCCACCGGGCTTATGGGAGCTCGATAGGATTAATTGTCTTCTTGTGTCTGCCTTCTGGTCTTATGGAGGTCCAGTTAGGTTATAACTAGACCTTTACTTTCATTCTTGAGTTACTTCCTTTATCATATTTGCCTAGCATAGCGGATTATCTATATCTCTGCCATTTACTGTTGATTTTAGCTTACATTCTCACACTTTATTTATGCTTTTACTATATCTGAGCTCTTTTTTTTTTTACATTTTGTAAAAAAAAAAAAAATTGGGGTTAGGGGAAGGGGAATGGGGGAGGGGATCACAATGTGGGGAATTGAACCCTCATCAACAAGGTGAAAGTTCAGGTAACTAACCAACTAAGCTATTAAGATTCCCTACTATATCTGAGCTCAGTCGACTGATGATGCCTACTGAGTACCCGTTGTTTTGGTACTCATACTGCACTTCTGCATCTTTTCCCTGATGCAGATCCGAGTATGAGCCATTGTCGCTGACGTTATCCTCGGGCCTCGCTACTGATTCGGAGATGAGGTGGGCTTTCTAGAGTCTGGATTTGATCCTCCTCCTTTTGCTTCAGTGATAGTCTTTTGTATTTTCGAGACTACTGTGTATATTTATTTTTTGGATACTGCCTAGTACTCGTTTTTGGGGTTATAGGGGCTCTTGTACTGGCCTTACCATGTCTTACCATGTCTTAAGAGGGTTTATTTTGTATATTTTGTCCTCTTCCCTCTCTTGTACAGTATGTTATGCATGTATATCTCCTTCGCTTCCGTTTGTATTATTGTTATTGTCGATTTCATTCTCGTTTCCCTTTATCTTCACCTGTTAGCCCATTATTTGTCGTTCCGAACTATGGCTTGGCTTACCTACTGGCAAGTTGAAGTACGTGCCATCATGACCTGAGAAATCGGTCGTGAAAGTAAGGCTATTCGATTCCACATTCTTTGGCATGAAATCTCGAAGTTGTCTTATTGCTAACAAAGTAAGCTTCCTAAGTTCCCTTCCTAGTAAAGGTCATAGCGTACAATCTCCAATGTAGCTAAAGATATTTTCCCCTCTCCTTGAAATGTCAAACTACTTCAATATGTGCTCATTACTCTAAATTTGTGTGCTTGTTCTTGTAAGTGCTAGTATGAAAAAGGTGTTGGTATTTGCCCCCATTTTCTTACCATAATTGGGTTTTCCTTTTAGGAAAAGGAAAACCATGAATTCCTAATATTTGTCTAATCTGTGTTTTTGTAGGAAAAGGCTATAGACTTTAACTAGAGGCTTCTTTCTTCTAATTTAGTAGCATCTGCAATGTAGTCCTAGGGGGTTTGAGAGTATTGTTTGGGGAGAGAATTTGTGAAACACAAGTGTTGTAGAATCACTTGTGTGAGCCTCCTTTTATCTTGGGAGAATTGTGTGACGTTGTCTCTCTTGACAATTTGTACTCTCTTTTATATAGTGGATTGCTCATCTCCTTTGTAGACGTAGGTCAACTAACCGAACCACATTAAATTCTTGTATCTCTTTTGATGTATTTCTCGCATGTCTTCTTGTTTGGCATCTTTCAAGGTTTTTTTTGCTAGCTTCCACATGAATCTTGATTATTTCGGTCCTAACAAGTGGTATCACAGCGAGATTAAAACAAGTGTTCATCCTGGCGGGTGCAGTTCCAATCGCAACCTATTTGACGATAATGAATTTTGGTTTGAGATATTAATACGAGTACGACCTCGTAGATGGACATGTTTTTAGCATGTCGAAGGCAATCGAGAGAAGGCCTAAGCTTAAGTGTAAATGAAGCCCAAAACCGCCCCTATGTATGCACTCTATGGGCGGCCCTTTGGAGCCCTTTCATTAAAGGGGCATTTTGTCATTTTAGTCTTATTTTGTGATGTAATACAAATAAACCAACTTAGGGTTTTTGAGAGTTAGTTGATTATTTTTTAGACTTGAAACTTGTAACACTTAAAAGTTCTCTTTAAGTCTTGAGAGGAACTCCAAAACCAAAACTAAGGCTAGGCAAGTAAAGATTCACCTGTGTTTGCATTGTTGGCTTGATACGTTGGTGTCTAGAGGAGGTAACATCCCTCTTGTGACAATGTAGGAGTTAGGTTTATGTTGTTTGTGGTGTTAAAGGTCCAGGAGTGGAATAGGCTCTTGGGTTTTTAAGATTATACCTACATTTGTTTAGCTATCTATCTTGTATCTTGTTGTTTCCATTAGTTTCTTGTTGTGTTAATGTAACCCTTGAGTTTCTTGTTGTTTTAATATTGTTGTTCTTGCCTTGTGTTGCTAATTTAGTTTGGTGATTGGCTGGAAATTAGGTGTTAAACACCACATTACATTGTGTTCTTGTTGTTGATCTTGAATTCGAGAGGGGTCACCCAAAGGGGTCCTCGGTTCTCTTGAACTAGTGGTGTTTGTTTTCGTGTGTTATTGGTCATTCCTGTATCATTTGGTATCAGAGCATGGCTTGATCTTGTTCCCACAAGGTCTATCTTGGGCTCTTTTGGTCGAAAAAAAAAAAACAGTTGAAGTTGTTCTTGTTCTTGGCCGAGAGTTGGTGTTGTTGTTGCATCTTGGCCGAGGCTTGTTTGGTGTCTAGATCTAGTAATTATTTTGTTTGTCTAGTGTGTTTCTTGTGTTGGTTTCTTTCTCACCAACACAAAGGAGTCTGGATCTAAAGTTGAGCTTAAAAATGATGACATTGTTGATGTGAACTTGAAGGTGGCCGAATATTGTAGTTGTTATTCTTGGCCGTATGGATGTTGTTGATGTGTTCTTGAAAAAAAAATTGTCGTTGTGTTCATATTGTTCTTCACCTCATCTCATTTCTTGACCACTAAAAAGTGTAAAATAGATCCAAAAAGGTGTAAGACCAAGTGGTAAAGTTTGTTTGTGAGAAGACTTGCGCCATCACTTCCTAGACTTGACATCAACTTTTTCAACTACTATCCTTAAATCAAGGAGCCTTGTTTGGTGGAACTAGTACAAGTCAAGATCATCCTTTTTGAGATTAAACTTACAAGGGACTCAAGACTTATACTTTCCCTCTAAAACCAATTATCTTCCATTCCAAATTGTGTGGAGATTGAAATTTCAAATTTGTGACTAAAGTTGAGTGGGATCGAGACCAATCGCATGCTTCCACGTCACCCTAATTACTGTTCACCGTCAACATTAAGCTCCAATTTGGATTTTTCTAGTTTCTAATTGTTGATTCTCGGCTTCATTAGTTGATCCTAGAACTAATTAACAAACTAGTAAGCTCCTACTAGATTGTTAATTAGTCCTTGCATCTATTGTTCATGCCTACATTTCTTTTGTGATTTTGTCGTTTTTACAATCATAGTACTTCTTGGTTCAAGTTCAAACATTACTTAGTTGAGTCGTCCAACAAAGCATCCATTCCTACAAAGTAGTAGACTTACTCTTCAACTCACCACGAGTTACAAGCCGACTTGTAAACATTTGTGACATCAAGTGTGAGACCGCAACGTGAGTGAGAGAATAGTGAGGTTGTTTGAACTAACGTGTGTTTGTTTTGTAGGTTGTGTTGTATTGTTGTTGTGACATTGTGGACTGATTTGGTGCCTTGTTGGAGCATAACTTGAAAGATTAATTCCGATACAATCACCATGGAACCCGAAGCTTCAAATGCTCAAACAATGGACACTAATGCCATCAATCTCATTTTGGCTCGCCTTGAATCTATGTCCCGAGATGTGGCTAGGTTGAATGTGGGTCTTGAAAAATTAGATACGGACGTGGCATCAATGAGTGGGAGATTAGAACGTGTGGAAAGTCGAAGGAGTCGACTATCCACCCCTCAAAACATTTCCCCAACCATTACTCCCGAAGCCTTGCACCAAATGTTCCACCCACCGAGACAACCATCCAATGGCCCAAACCAAACCCCATTATACTCCCTATCCCGAGACCATGAGAGACCAATCCACCCACCACTTCACCAAGTCCAACAAGAAGGACTTGGAACCCAAATGCCACCCCAAAACCCGAACCCTCCTAACCAAACTCCACTTGACCAAAGGCCTCACTATCCACCAAATCCAATCCCGCCACGACAAGCTCTACTTAACCCAAATAGACCTATCCAACATGAGGCGTATGGGCCATTTGATCATGCTTACATGAGAGGGGAAGAGATACGGGGTAGACATGTTGATCTAAGGGAAGTTTATTGCCAAGAAGGAAGAGTTGGTCCTTGGAACCAACAAGGGAACCAAAACCGTGAAATAGGGCTAAATACCATCAAAATGAGGCTTCCAATCTTCAAGGGTGAGAGTGACCCCGAAGAGTTTCTTGCATGGGAATCCGCATGTGAGAGGGTCTTCCAAGTCAATGATCTTACTGAGGTGAAAAAGAGTTGCTATGCGATTGCTCACTTTGAGGGTTATGCTACTACATGGTGGGAGTATGTTAAGCATTTTGGCAATGTTTTGGTTGAGGGGCAGCCCCCTCCTTGGTTTCGGCTAAGGTACCTCATTAGACAAAGGTAACTACCCGAAAGATATTATCAAGAGCTCCTTGCCAAGTTGAATAACTTGAGGCAAGGAAACAAAAGCGTCGTGGCTTACTACGATGAGTTCCAACAACTCATTTTGAAACTTGATCATAGAGGGGAACACGTGAGTCACGACATCATCCGATTCAAGGTTGGTTTGAATAGAGATATTACTTCACGTTTGACGCTTCACAAGTTCGACACCCTTGATGCCATCTTCCAAGCCGCATTGGAAATTGAAAGAGAGTCCAAGCTGAGAACAAGGCTCATCAAAGGCACCCTCCGAGAAATAAAGGTAAACCACATTTCTTTCCTAATTCTAAGGGCTTTCAATGTTTTAAATGCCAAGGTTGGGGACACAAGGTTAGTGAGTGTCCGAATAGGAGAAATGTGATTCTAAGGGAGCGAAAATTATATTTTCTTGGGGAGGAGGTGGGACCTGAGCCGAAGGAGATTGATGATCAATCTCAAGATGGACAGAGGGTAGAACCCGAGAATCCAAAGAAAGGGGAGGAGGAGGATGCTTGGCCATGTGATGGTGAGCTTGAAGTGCCATGCTTAGTAAGGTTTTGGGTGATCCTAGTCAAAGGGAAAACCTTTTTAACACCAAATGCCTTATTAAGAGGGTTGTGTGTTCTATGCTTATTGATGGAGGTAGTTGCGCCAATATTGCTAGTAGTACATTGGTTGATGTTTTGAGGCTTCCCACTATCCGTCATTCCAGCCCATATAACCTCTAATGGTTAAATGAGTGTGGGGAGCTAAAGGTAAACCAACAAGTGGTGATACGGTTCAAGGTAGACAACTACTTTGACGAGGTGTTGTGTGATGTTATTCCTATGCAAGCGTGCCACCTATTGTTGGGAACACCATGGCAATATGATAGAGTTACCATGCATGATGGTCGAGCCAATAGCTATACTTTGGAGCTCCATGGCCGAAGGTATACACTCCACCCTCTCTCGCCGATACAAGTGGCTGAAGTTAGTCAATAAGTGAGAGAGTTGGAGGAAAAGAGGAAGAAAGAGAGAAAGGGAAAGGCCGAGAGTGGGAGTAAAGGAGAAGGAGGGGGAACCAAGGAGCAAAGAGACAAGGGGTCTCACTTTTAGGACTTACCCTCGGGAATCCTTTATTTCCCACTAACATAGGTACTAGAATTTTGCCTAGTACCTCCTTTTCTTGTGTGCAGGTGCATGATCATGTGCTTCTTAAGGGGGAAACTAAGCAGCCTTCTCATCCACACATGCTTAATGATCTCAATAAGCCCTTGGCTAAGTATCCAAGCTTCGGGACAAAAAATGAGGAGGTGATTCTATGGAGAAGCCGCGAGGTTGATGAAGCAGTGAGTTTGAGGTCAAACTCCTTTCAAGGTGGAGAGGATGATACGAGTACGACCTCGTAGATGGACATTTTTTGAGCATGTCAAAGGCAACCGAGAGAAGGCCCGAGCTTAAGAGTAAATGAAGCCCAAAACCGCCCCTATGTATGCACTCCACGGGCGGCCCTTTGGAGACCTTTCATTAAAGGGGCACTTTTGTCATTTTTGTCTTATATTGTGATGTAATATAAATAGACCAACTTAGGGTTTTTGAGAGTTAGTTGATTATATTTGAGACTTGACACTTAAAAGTTCTCTCTAAGTCTTAAGAGGAACTCCAAAACCGAAACTAGAGCTAGGCAAGTGAAGATTCACCTGTGTTTGCATTGTTGGCCTGATACGTTGGTGTTTAGAGGAGGTAACGTCCCTCTTGTGTCAACGTAGGAGTTAGGTTGATGTTGTGTGTGGTGTTAAAGGTCCAAGAGTGGAATAGGCTCTTGGGTTTTTAAGATTATAACGACATTTGCCTAGCTATCTATCATGTATCTTGTTGTTTCCATCCGTTTCTTGTTGTGTTAATGTAACCCGTGAGTTTCTTGTTGTTGTAATATTGTTGTTCTTGCCTTGTGTTGCTAATTTAGTTTGGTGGTTGGCTGGAAATTAGGTGTTAAACACCACATTACATTGTGTTCTTGTTGTTGATCTTGAATCCGAGAGGGATCACTCAAAGGGGTCCTCAGTTCTCTTGAACTTGTGGGTTGTTTTGGGTGTTTGTTTTCGCGTGTTATTGGTCGTTCTTGTATCAGATATTATATTAGAGTATGGCTCTATGTAGAGAGATTTAATGGAGGAGATTTTGGTGATTGAGATTGAACTTGTTAAAGACTACATGAAGAAGGTGGAGCAAATTTATTTTGTCAGAAATTTAGGCCAAGGGGGAGAATTGTTAGTATTTGCCCTGGTTTTCTTACCATAAATGGTTTTCCTTTTAGGAAACGGAAAACATGATTTCTCCATATTTGGCTAATCCGTGTTCTTGAAGGAAAAGGTTACAGACTCTATAAATAAAAGCTTCTTTCTTCTAGTTTAGTAGCATCTACAATGTAGTTCGAAAGGGTTTGAGCGTACTGTTTGGGGGGAGAACTTGTGAGACACAAGTGTTGCTCTATCACTTGTGTGAACCTCTTTTTATCCTAAGAGAATTGTGTGAGATTGTCTCTCTTAACAGTTTGTACTCTCTTTTATATAATGGATTGCTCATCTCCTTTATAGATGTAAGTCAACTACCGAAACATTGTTACTGCCTCAAGTATATTATTCATATGTCTATGCTACTGGTCTATAGTCCCAAAGTTCAATACTGTTATGACCACCTAAAGAACAATCTCAAAGATTCAAGAAACAAGATAAATCGAATTCATGTAATTACAAGCGGTATCCCTGGGGCGAAAGCATAGCATGGGTCGGTCCCAATTTGTGTATTTATGAGGACCATATCCAAGGTTTTAAAATGCCTAGCATGGGTCATCATCCTCTTCTACCACTGATCAGTTGGTTATTGTATAATATGCATTAAAAAGTTATAAAGCAAAGAAGAGAAGAGTAAAGAAAAGAATGTAATGTACGTAATCCCACAAAAGTAAGCAAAGGTGGTCTTTTCTCCTTATCTATACAGTTATAAATCAATACCTAATTTCATTTGAGCTCTAGCCTTACATATGGTTACTTTATGCCATACATACTCGGTTCATTCTTTTGTACTGACGTCCTCATGGGGACACCGTGTTTTGTGCCACGGGTAGAGGTACTCCAGCTAGTAGACATCCTCAGTAGGAGTACAGGACACTCAGCTGCGGCTAGTGAGCTCTAAGTCGATTCGAGGCTTCACCGAGTCTTTGATATATGCATTTTGGTATTGTACAGTAGTTTTGTAAGGCAAGACCTACCCCAACCTAGATTAAGTTTTTTCACTTATAGAGGCTTAGTAGACTAATGTATGAAGTTCAAATATGTTTTTTCTTGTAACAGCTATGGCCCCAACGGCCAAGTCATGTATATGTGGTTTGGGCCTATCTATGTTGGTCTTTTATTCCTATAGCTTATATATACTTGTCAAAGTTTCATGATTATCATAGTTATATGCATGGTATGTACAGGTTATAAGCTGGTTCTATTGGGTCTTTAGGGCATCGGTTGTTTGTCCTTCTCAATGGGATTTGAGGTGTGACATAGGACCCGCGTTAAGTATAATATGTAGTTGATAATTGGGTAATAGGTTTTGGGGCATTTGGCTATTTTCTCTTACACTTCTAATATAATATAGATATGATTATAGTGGCACAAGCTTATTCCCAAAAACTCTTTGGAGACACTGTGTCTGTCTCCAGTGACAACTCTAGTGACAGGACATCTATTCCCAGTGACTATTTGGACCGCATCACAACTCTTCTCGGTGACTGTTACGACAACATCACAACTTCTAGTGACCATGTTGACAACACAGCCTCTTTCCACCACTATTCCTACCATTATTTTGGCAGCAACTTTTGTGATAAGAGTCTGATGACTTTCCTACAAGTTATAGAAACTATTAGTTTTTCTATGTTTTCAGATAAGAGAATTTAGGATGGTTTTCCCACCTTGCATCTCAGGAAACACGTCTGATAGTTAGTAAATTAGGATGTTAGAGTTAAAACATCCAAACATCTCTCCTCTTCTCTTATTTCACAAGGTCCCTTTTTTCCCAGAAGAATATCCCTCACCAGTGGGATAAAAAAATCCCATGGGGGAGGGTGGAAGCATTTGTATTTTACAAGAAAAACAGATGTATTTACCTTGAGCATGGTGAAACTTGAATGAGCAGCATCAAGAGTTGGCCACATTGCTTAATCAGGCCAACCGCATAAATAAGACCAGAAAGATGACAACAAGCAACTGAAAGAAGAATACTTACCGTTTCTCACGTCAAGAAGTATACAACTGGGATTGAATTTTTCATGTGATGACTTATTAGTGTTATTTACAGCTTCCAATTTCTTCCTCCATTCAGATGGTGCCAAAGGTGCCGCTCTCATTAATGGATCAAGCAAAGGAAGGTGAGAAATCCCTCCTTCCAACTGTTGCCCAAATGTTAAAATAATCATTTTAAGCTTTAAAAGCCAGAGAAAGGATATTCATAGGTATATATGCCGGAACTCTACAAATGGATAAACATTCTTCAACTCCCAAGATATAGTGAAAAGTCCCTTAAACCTCATCAAAGCACTACTTAAAAGATGCTAAGACATGCCCATATGAACCATCAACCCCAACTACTTTTCCTTTTAATAAGTACCTTTGCTGACCTTCAAGTTTCATTTAACATCTAAGATTATCCAAAATGAAGAAAGATGTGGTAATTTGGAAATACAAATGCACAGGTTTCAAGAACAGTTGAATTACTAATTGCTTGTACAAACCTCTCCAAGACCAATCTGAATATATTGTGCCCAATATCTACCTCCTCTACAGTCAATCTTACAACAACAACAACAACAACAAACCCAGTGTATTCCCACTTTGTGGGGTCTGGGGGGGGTAAGATGTACGCAGTCCATACCTCTACCTCTGATGAAGTAGAAAGGCTGTTTCCGAAAGACCCCCGGCTCAAGTTACGAGATATCAAACAAACACATAGTACAGCACAGAAGCAGATGACATAACATAGATACTGCAGCCATAAGGAATATAAAACAGAGTAAAGCAGGAATGCAGGAATATAAAGCAGAGGAAAGCACACAGATTCGTAACAAACATAGAACACGGAACACGGAACAGAACATTGAATACGGAATCATACCAGGAATACACCCCCACCAATTACCTCCCTACATTAGCGACCCGAACAGGCCCTAATCCTCTGCCGTAATTCGCGTCTTCCAGACCTTCCTATCTAGGGTCATGTCCTCGGTAAGCTGTAACTGTTCCATGTCCCGCCTAATCACCTCACCCCAGTACTTCTTCGGTCTACCCCTACCCCGTCTAAAACCATCCAACGCTAGCCTCTCACACCTACGGACCGGGGCATCCATGCCCCTCCTCTTCACGTGTCCGAACCATCTCAATCGTGCTTCCCGCATCTTACACTCCACTGAAGTCACCCCAACCTTCTCCCGGATAGTCTCATTCCGAGCTCTATCCCTTCGGGTCAGTCCACACATCCAGCGCAACATCCGCATTTCTGCCACCTTCATTCTTTGGGTGTGGGAGTTCTTAACTGGCCAACACTCCGCTCCATACAGCAAGGCCGGACGGACTACCACCCTATAGAATTTACCTTTAAGCTTGGGCGGCACCTTCTTATCACACAGCACCCCCGATGCAAGTTTCCACTTCATCCATCCCGCCCCGATACGGTGCGAGACATCCTCGTCAATCTCACCGTTACTCTGGATCACGGACCCGAGGTACTTGAACTTATCCCTTTTCTTTACCTCCTGCGCTTCTAGCCTCACCACTACCTCATTCTCTCGCCTTACGTCATTAAACTTACATTCCACATACTCTGTCTTGGTTCTGCTCACCCTGAACCCTTTAGACTCCAGAGTTTGCCTCCACAGCTCTAATTTGTCGTTCACACCCCCTCGCGTCTCATCTATCAGGACTACATCGTCTGCAAAAAGCATACACCACGGCACCTCCCCTTGGATACGCCGCGTTAACACATCCATTACTAGCGCAAACAAAAAGGGACTAAGAGTAGATCCCTGATGCAATCCTGTCAGGACAGTGAAATGCTCTGAGTCTCCTCCCGCCGTCCTCACCTGGGTTTTCGCTCCCTCATACATATCCTTAATTACTCTGCTATATGCCTGCGGTACTCCACTCACCTCCAAGCATCTCCAAAGCACCTCCCTGGGGACTTTGTCGTACGCCTTTTCTAGGTCGATGAACACCATGTGCAAATCCTTCTTCCTTTCCCTATATTGCTCCACCAACCTCCTCTACAGTCAATCTTAAGTTGAAATATTCTGCTGGGCTTACCTCCTACATGATCAGCCTTAAAGTGGGTTATTCTGCTGAGCTACTTCAAGTTTGGTACTGATTACTTGAGAAAACATCCTCCTGGGAAAGCTAAGCAGATATACTACTAAGTACATCACTTCATTTTGCTATTTTTCAAAAAAAATTATTTCCTTTAGGCAACCTAGGCGTATAAAATCGTATGAATGTATGAACTTTATTAACCAAAAGATGTTGCTGAAATTTCCAGGCACACAAACCATTCACGAATACGGCCTGAGGACTCATTTAAATCCACAAAACCAAACTAAAATACAACTACTGTTGCATATTTTGACCAAGGTTTGAACTGTCTATAACTAATGAAGACCTCAAAGGAACATCAAACTAGGATATCATTGAGACTATATGCTTCCTAGTGTAAATTTTTGGGAGAAGTAACTAAGAAGAAGTGAAGAAACAGGAAGTGGTTTTGACCAAATAGTCATATTTGCATTAGTCTTGCAATTGTCATGAAAACCCACCCAGACGCCAATGATTTTCATGCCTTCCTGCAAGAATGCATAATCTTGGACCTAAGAGGCTACTATATCAAACAGAACGAAGCACAAAGTTCAAATCTAAAGTAATCAGCATGTCCTTAATACACTAAATATGACAATTTTGATTATTGGTTCGCAGTAATAAAATGAAAATTTGAACTCGATAAATTCGCTTGTCCTGAAGAAAAGATATCACTTGAGTTACTATCCATGAAATGCGCTGCTGAGCCAGACAAGCAGGCAACAGCATGCATGATGAGACATGACTTGCCTGTACAAGAGAGGGCTTATAACGCAGCTTCAATCTTGGAAAGGCATGCCCATTAGATGCTGAAGAGATCTGAACAAGTACACCAGAAAATCTGCAGTCTTCCCTTACCCACTTAACATAAGCAAGGGAATCTTTTTTTGGGCCACTGTACTGCAGCAACAGGAAGTATCAGAAGACAAAATAACTTTGTTTGACTTACAGCTACCAGAGATTATTCACAATGGCATGTAGCAACATTGAGCTTAATCTAGAGAAATTTTAGTTTAGAACCACAGGAATGTGTTATCTTAGGAAAAGATATAATTTGAGGACCATGAGGCATGCTAATCATTAACCTGTCCTTTTTATGCTCGTTTAAGAAAAAAAGCACCAACTTTTGGGTGGATGACACGGTAGCTTCCTAATATTTCTTTAACACAGTTATGTCTTATCTTGTTTCATATCACTTTTTCTATCCTAAATTGAATGTCTACGTGTCCTTTTCTGTCAGTGCCGAAAATTATAACTCAACAACAACAAAAACAACAACATACCCGTATATTCCCACAAAGTGGTGTTTGGGGAGGGTAAAGTGTACGCAGTCCATACCACTACCTCAGAGGTGAGCTAGAGAGGCCCTAAATTATAACTCGAAGAAAACAAATTAAAAATATCAATACATCATTTTTTTCCTACTCTATATCAAAAACTAACTAAGGACCTCCACGTGTTCCCTTGTACCCTCAACCCCAATATTAAATAACTAACAGTTTGAACTCTCCGCTGAATAATAATGCCAAGTAGAACCATGAGACTCAAATTTGTGATAACAATAGCAATGTCGAAAGTACAAAAGACAAGGGTGTGAACAATGGGATACTTAAAAAAACAGTCCTACCTGTGCATTAATTCCCTGTTTGCTTAAATATATGCGGCCATGTATATCTCGTCCCTGCAATCAAAGAGAGATATCTGTTATAATAATCTAACTGAAAGAGCACTTAGGCACATATTCAGGCATTTCACTGACATTACATGCTACTGTGTGTAGTTAAAAACCTACAGAACTGGAAAGCAGTCAATCAGTTGGAGACAGAATTTTAATTTTACCAGACATTATGATCTGAAATAAAATGATCCCAATAGTAAAAGCCAGTAATAGTCGATGATTTCTGTATGCATCATAAGCCATGATCCCTTAAATTGTTTTTTCGAGGTTAAAAACAACTGTAATACTTGTTTTGGAATTCATATGGCAAGATCAAAATTCAAAACATCAACAACCTACCCACTGAAATCCTACGAGTGGCGTCTGGGAAGGGTAGAGTGTGTGCAGACCTGTAAAGAGCCTGTCTCCGAAAGACCCTCAGCTCAAGTGCAGCAAATCCACGTACAAAGAAGGAGGAAACAGAGAAGAAAATAAAGCAACTAACAAGGGAACAGTGCTGTGTCTAAACAACAAACAATGATCAACAACAACAACAAACCCGGTGTATTCCCACAAAGTGAGGTCTGGGGAGGGTAAAATGTACGCAGTCCATACCGCTACCTCCGAAGAAGTAGAGAGGTTGTTTCCGAAAATAACAAACAATGATAGAAACAAATAATCAACAACAAAATAGTGTGATAGTCGGAACACAAGGTGAATGAGCCAAAACGTCAAATATTTAAAATAGTAACGTGTAAAATGAGTCAATATCTCCTATTCCTCAAGGTGCATGAAACTGTAACTATGTCCTCCACAAAAGTTGTCCCAGCCATGTTGGGGGCTCCACGTCCTTTAATAACAGTTGAATATGTCCACAAAATTGAATGACATATTAAATGAACACCAACTTTCTCCTTATTGTCCCAATGTTGTCAAAGGTGAAAAGTTTTAAAAAGCACTCCAAATTTATGAGGCTTTAAGCACAATTAAAGTTTGGGCCGTAGTAAACAAAGGCGCAATGAAGAACAAAGTAATAACATGTATGTAATGCAAGAAAAAGTAACAAATTCATTTGTAATGTTTTCCTTAACGACTAATATATCTGTTTTTCTTGATTATATTTATTATTTAGTGACAGTTCGCCTTCACAAGGTCGGATACCTCCCCAGAACTCACTTATGGGATTTCACTTGGTATGTTGTTGTACTGACACTTTATTTAAGATAAAACCCATGGGCAATGAGGTGCACACTTTAGTGCCTTGCCTTCAATGAAGCGCAACTTACGCGAGGGGAAGCGTCCTCCCAGAGTTTTTCTGAGATTTAGGACTTAAGTGCGCCTTATATGAGCTTTTGACAACACTGATTGACCAGTTTTGCAGAATTCACCAAAATAAAATGAAAAGTGCATCTTAGATAAATAATGTGAGTTGGAAAACTTTGCAATCCAGGTACAACTGTATTTCTAGCACTAAAATTCTTCTTGTTCGAGAAAGCTTGACTACATTCCAAGAGCAGAACATGCAGATTTTATAATTGCCTATCCTGAAATTTATCAACCAGAAATTGGTGCTACTATTTTGAAAATTATAGATGTTCTATGATATCAACCAGGATGTTGCCTATTCTGTGTAGTTCATATAAGCATACATATGCAGACAATTGCATGTTCTGGCAGCTGGAACTTACACGAAGGTTGAGCATTGAGCATGGTATGATACAGAAGTAGGTGTAACATAGAACTGTATCCCCTTGTTCGAAACTAAAATATTCTGTGTTTCTGACAATTTAACAATTATTAAGTTATTTCATTGTGTTGCAGCTCCAAAATAATGAGTCAATGTGCCTCCTATCCATCTTTTAGCCTTTTTGATGAGTCGGTCCACCCCCTAGGTTCAAGTCTGATCACCATCCATCAACAAAAATATTGTGTGATTGACCCAATAATAAGAAATAGGACCGTCATCAAAGGGCGTGGCCTAGCTTCCAATGAAGTGGGATGAAAATCACAGAGGCAAAAATAGTGTCAAAGGCAAAATAGACAAAATGACTTCTGTCATCTTCCTAAACCGTGGAGTGTTATGTGGTACAGATGTTGGTGACAGGTAGTAGATACCCTGTCAAGTAGTCGAGGTGTGCATAAGTTGACCCGAAGACTACCATTATTAAAACTAAATAAAATAAAACTCGCACGTGAAGTGACTTGTTGCAGACCTAGAGTGAATAAATAAAGGTTTCCCTCTGTTCTAGCCTTGGTAGAAAGAGTTACTGGTACCTTTGCTGGTACCTGTTTCTGATGGAAGGTGGCAAGTATCCCGTGGAATTAGTAGAGGTGCGGGCAAGCTGGCCGGGACACCACGGTTATCAAAAAGAAAAAAACTGTTTTCCTCTCTATCAGCTTAAACTTTTGAATGAGACTGATCACACAATTCAGCTAAATGAGTTAACAAAATAGTAATATACTCATTAGCTCCTAAATTTAGCGCCAAGAGGATTATAAACTGTCTAAAATCTAAATCGTGACTTTAAATTGAAGGACATGGATAATCAGTGTTATGCATATAATATGCATAACTCTTACGAAACCTCCCAGTAAACTACATTCTGTTAGCTTTGGAGACTTCACTGACTGTAGAAATGAAAAATGGACTTGTTTAACGTATGGCCGTAGTAAGCAGAGTGTATTGTAAGTTGTAGCTTCAATACTAATTTCACATCTCTATGTCCCAAGACTCAAACCACCTGCTGTCTACTGGAATAAGAGGAGCAAGAGGCACAAGTATAAATTAAATAATTACCTCCATAAAGGAAAGGTGTTTGCTGACCTCCTCTTCTGGGTCTTTAATGAAAACAAAGCGGTAGAAATTTACCACTATAAATTCTTCCTCATCATCAATTTCATTTGAACACGCATAACTAGATAATAAGTTTTCATTGCATTTCCAACAAGACAACGGGAAAACCCTCTTCCTAGTATTAAAACTAGTAGCAACAATCTTTGGGTGTGGGACAAAAGCAGTAACAATATTGGGAGAAGAAGTAATTGGTTCACGTAAAAATGGCTTTGCCACGTTCAACACTGTAAACGAGCTCATGGCATCACCAAACTTACAAGCTTACTCAAATAATACAACGCTGTTTTCAACTATTTTGTACTATGTATTCAATATTGTATTGGGCAGAAGAACAAAGGAATGTAACATTTTAATGGATAGCACTACAGTTTTTTTTTTTTTTAAATTTTTTACCAAAAAAAAAAAGGGGGAAGGTCTAGAAGATGCGAATTACGGCAGAGGATTAGGGCCAGTTCGGGTCGCTAGTGTAGGGAATTAATTGGTGGGGTGGTATTCCTGTTATGATTCCGTATTCAGTGTTTCGTGTTTCGTGTTCCATGTTTATTACGAATCTGTGTGCTTTCCTCTGCTTTATATTCCTGCATTCCTGCTTTACTCTGTTTTATATTCCTTATGGGTGCCGTATCTATGTTATGTCATCTGCTTCTGTGCTGTACTATGTGTTTGTGTGATATCTCGTGACTTGAGCCGGGGGTCTTTCGGAAACAGCCTTTCTACTTCATCAGAGGTAGAGGTATGGACTGCGTACATCTTACCCCCCCAGACCCCACTAAGTGGGAATACACTGGGTTTGTTGTTGTTGTTGTTGTTGTTGTAATTTTTTACCAAAATCATTTTTAACTTTATTTCTTATCTAATATTTCACAAGAACAACCTTTACGAGTGTACACTCAAATACTTAGAGCTTGTTTGGATAGACTTAAAAAAATTATTTTTTAGTTAAGTGATTAAAAGTTTAAAATAAGAACTTTTAAATTAAGCAGATAAATATTTGGATAAAGGTGATGAATCTGTTGATGTGTTTGGTGAATAAGTATTGTCAATCACTTTTTGTTGTCAAAATGACTTAAATATCCTTAAAGTTGTTAACACATAATGACGTGAATTATTTATGATTTTTAATTCTAATACTTCAAAAATAATTTTTATTTAAATACACTTTCAACGTAAAGTGATTATGTCAAGTCAATTTATAAATATAAGTTATTTTTTTATTTTTAAATATTAAAAAATAAAAAATTTAAGATATTTTTTATATAAATATAGTATTATATTGTAATATTGTAAGCTTGTAAACATAAAATTTTTATGAATGAAACAAACTATTAAAAAGAATCAATTTTTAAAATTTAAATAACATGCAGAGATTCTATATGAACGGATAGAGAAGAACTTACCACAAGCTTGATTTGACGATGAAATTTTTGAGTGTTTTCTTATATAATGATAGATTCTTTGAAAATAAAGGAGAAAGGTGAACAGAAAACTGGAGGAAAAAGGATGAAAAAAAAACGGCAAAAAGAAAAAGAAAGAAAAATCAATAAGGGCTACAATGTTTAGGGTATTGTTGAAATTAGAAGAAAATATAAGGGATAAAAAGGTAAATATTTTGGTCAAACCTAATAAAATTTTAATCTAAAATGTAAAAAGCTGGGGGTATCCAGCTTCTCAATTTTATTTTTTTTAATCCACTTTTAGCTTTTTTTTAAACTCTTTTTAATTTTACCAAACACCTAAAAAGGCTAAAAAAAAGTGATTAAAATCTAGTTTGACCAGATTTTAATCTTATCCAAACACCCTCTTAATCTTTAGAATATGCGCCTATGTTGTCGTTAGCAATATTTTTAGTATAAATAACATAAATACCAATCATTTTGGAATAATTACACTCTCTCCCAATTTTTTAATTACTTTACTCTCTTTCCCTATTAATATACATAACATAACCAACATTTACATAGCATTCTGCGTATATGTTGGAGTTTTTGTAATATGTTTAGGGAGTTGAAATTTTTTGTAATATTGGAAACATAAGTTGTGTATTTATGTAATTTTTAGATATTTGTATCAATTTATTATGAATCGGGATTGAATCCATAAAATGAGAATAATAGCTTTAATCTCAAGTGTCACAAGCGACTACAAATCGACATGTAATGCTAAGATTAAATAATAAAGTAAAAAATGGGGATGTTTGATGTTTGTTAAAACAATTGCTTTTGAGTTAGACAAATTCAATGCTTGTTTTCAATACATATGCTATAAGATTGTAATCAATGAATTGAAGCACTTGGAATTATTTCTTCTCGAGAATAATTATATGCATGGGCGAGTGAAAATGCTAAGATTAAACAATAAAGTAAAAAATGGGGGATGTCTATTAAAATGGTTGTTTTTGAGTTAGATGAATTCAATACTTGTTTGTCAAAACGTATGCTACAAGATTGTAATAAATAGATTGAAGCACTTGGAGTTATGCCTTCTCAAAAAATAACTATATGCATGGGTGAGTGAAAATATACCTAAGACTCGATTACTAGTCATGATTAGATAAGGGTTTTGGTATTGATGATGATTTCCCAATCCACAATCAAATTTCACTTGTGTTTCTTTCGAAATCCCACGTGTCTATAATACCAAACAATCAATAGACTCAAAATGGGGTAATTTATTTCTAGTGTCACCACTTAAATGAGTGTAACTCAAGTCTTGTAAACTAAATCTCATCACTAGTGTATTCTCTTTCAAGCAATACAAAAGATTCACTCTTAAACCAAGTTTGCAATCTTAGTTTACAAATTAAAACATAAAGATTTAGCTAAAATCATAACATACAATTTAATACGAAGGTAAATAATCACTCCCATGAAACAATCAACGCTTAATAATGCTTAACCCCAAGTTTGGGAAATTAGCATACTATAAAAAAGAGGAATTAATCAAATTCTCCGTCCATATTCACCAAATAATTCAACTATTTTACAACAAAACCTCAAATTTCTAGCTCAAAGTAGTTAAATCCCAAAACTAGGGTTTGATTATAGCTTATGATTCATAAAATTGATAAAACATAGGATTTTCAATTACCCAAAAGTCTTAAATAGTTTCAGCAAAATCGGGCCTCAAAATCACAAAAATGTCACCGCTTACGATTCAACTGAGCAACACACCATCAATATATGGTGATAAATTGAATATGAGACATCAATATATGTCTTTTTGTTCTCTTTCATTGTTAAATCCAATGATGAAGCAGAAGATGAGGTAACCTTTCTTGAAGTTCAAAAGAACTTTAAAACTATTATTAAAAAGAGTTAATGTCTTTGGCTAATGTCTTAATTAATGATTTTCGTAATCATATGATTGAAAAGAAGTCACTAGATAATAATCAGAATGAATTTGAAATGGGGAGAGTTTCTTTATCCTCAAGGATTTCTGAGTTTGAAGCAGAAGTTATTAAGGTTAAGAATGAAAACAAAATGTTGAGTGAGAAACTTAAAAGGGTGTCTGGCAAGGTGGAGGCAAGTGAGACTTTTACAAATCTTGAAGAGGGACTAAAAAGGTTAGTGTAGAACTTACATCCTCTCTTAAACATAATAGAGAGCTAGAAGGGAACTTGAATAACACTAAGAATGAGCTTGAGAAATCTCTTTATGAAATCCAAGACCTTCACTAAAGTTGGACCTCATACTACTCAACTTAGTGAGAATTTTTGAAGAAGCAGTCCAAAAGACAATGCTCTTTACAATCTTCATAGTGTCAAACCTCAAATCCTATTAGGGCGAATAGGCACTTGTAGTCTTAAAGGCCCGGAGCACCAACCCATAACCTTATACTTCTCGTGTATGTAATTATGATAATTAAAGGTTCTGCCAAGTATGGATATGTTGTATTAATGAAAATAAACCACGTAGGCAAGCCCAAAACTAAATGTGCAAGATTTGGCCGTTGGGTCATAACGTCAAAAAATAAGACGCTACCTTGCTTAACCTTACATTGGTCTACAAAATATCTAAAAAATACATGGACTTAGCTAAGGTCTGTACAAAACCCCACCTTACTTTTTACTACTATACAATACCAAAACAAATATACCAAATTCGAAAAGCCTTGAATCAATATGGAGCTAACCAATAGCCATTAGATGTCCTATACTCCTACTAGGTGGTCTACTAGTTGGGGTACATGTACCTATAGCATAAATCATAGTGCCCCCATAAGGGATGTCAATACAAAAGAATGTATTGAGTATGTAAGACATAACATGGCTATAGGTAAGACAAGAGCTCAATGAAATTAAATATCAATATATAACTATATAGATAAGGATAAAAGACCACCTTTACTTGTATTTGTGGAATCGCGTACATTACACTTACTTTATTCATATTTGCTTTATAAAATTGTAAAGCATGATACAAATGACCAACTGATTAGTGGTAAAAGAGTATAGCCCATGCTAGGCATTTTAATCCATAGGATACGATACTTAGAAATTCACAAAGTGCGATTGACCCATGCTAGACTTTCCTTTCACCTAGGGGATTCCACCCATAATATTGGGCTCGACCCATGCTAGGTGTTTCTTCTACCCTTGGTATACTACCCAAGAATATATAAATTCACTTCAGATCATATTTTTATCTTTAAAGTTGTTATTTTAATGGTCCAAACATTATTGAGTTCCACAAGACTAGTAGCAAAAGATAAACAAATGTACATTTGATGTAGTAACGATGAGGTAGGAAGCAACAATAATAGAAATATAACACTTAAGAGCTTAAATAACACAATGGATATGAGCTTAAATAACACAATGGATCATGTTTGACTAAGAGAAGAACTCATAAAAGTGTTGACAGTTCCTTCATCATGCTAGTACTTGGAAGAGTAAATGTGCAGATCTAGTCACAAACACATTTTGAGGTATTTTAACACCCTAAGTAGTTGGGATAAGGTTGTTAGTCACCTTGGAGATTGTACGCAGCCATTATGTATAATTTGAAAGGAAGAGAACTTAGGAAGGTTACTTTGTAACACTAGAAGATTCATGCCAAAGAGTATAGGATCAAGAAACCTTACATACCTTGCTGTACAAATCCGATAGCACCCTAAATTAATGTACTTCCTTTTAGATTATTAATCTATAAGAGAGTAAATAGAAAAACTAGTATTAGTAGTCAATCAACACATTTAAGCTATTTAACCTCACCAAAATAATAGATGAGTAGTAACCCATAATTAATTAATTCAAGGGTATTCTTTGAACCCTTTCTCCTCTAGTTACCTTCATATACAATACAAATTCTTATAAGGTCCCCCAAATAATTTTGGATTCAATGCACCCTTTAAATCATATATCAAGCAGAGTGGGCAGTAAGCTTACAAGATATCTAGTTTGGTGGTGATCACTATACCCTCCTTTTACATTTCAATACAAATTATTCATACCTTTCCCCAACATCAACCAAGTAGTACCCAACATATACTCATAAAATAATTCCCAAATATCCCCAAATATCCTTTACTATATCAAATAATATTAAAAAATCACCATTGCTTGACTTCTTAACAACAATATATACACAATCCTCTACCAAAACATGTACATAGGAAGAGAGCAAGAATATGCAGTAGTTGTACCTTAATTATTGTGATAGTAGTTTATTCTCTTAGTGTGTATCCCTTTAAAATCTTGATTCCTTCACACACAAACCAAAGGAGAAGAGAAAAATTTCTTAATAACCAAGAACAATGGGATTGCCAAACTTATAGAAGGTTGTCCTATAATTTAATCATGAAAAATATAATTCTCATAGTCTTCTTAAAAGAAGCTCGTGATTTATTCTCTTAACTTTAGCTTAGAAGGAAGGTAAATCCCAAGGACCCTAGTGGAATTATAGGGTTATTGTATAGCTAAGAAAGAGTAAGATAGAAAATGGGTAGAAAGCTGATTTTTTTGTCTAAGTTAAAATAGGTCAAATGAGCTAGTTTTAATTCCTTTAAAGGAAGCTGTCCTTGGCTGACTTTCTTGGCCAATTTTGGGTCATAATTTGTCATGTAGGTGATGTACCTACTTGCCCATTATACTTGGGCATTTGTGGATCTGAAATTATTGGGCCTTGGCTTTCTATTCTTCTCATTTTCTCTCTTTTAATTTGGGCAAGAATTAATTCAAGTAGGTAGTAGTGTGCTTGGCCTAATAAGATGGTCAAGAGATTATTAGTAGTTGATGCACCTACTTGCTTTATTTATGTCTAAAATAGGTTTTTAAATTATTGGGCTTTTGGAAGAGATTTTGGTGTTGGGTTGCCCATTTCTTCTCCATTTATTTTACTTAGTTTTGGCCTTAAATTAGCCTATTAATATAGCCTAAATCTGATCTATTATCCTTGGCCCTATTAACTTGGCTCATATAGCTCAAGTAGCTGACTCACCTACTAGCTTAAATAAGTCAAGCAAGCACCTGAATATTTCATTCAATTTTCAAATCTAAATCTTTTTAATTAAACTTAAAACTTATTTTCACATGTCCGCTTCAAAATTTAGACTCAAATACCTACTTACAATCCCAAGTTTAAATACTCTCATCGGCGGTAACTTGATCGTACCACGTCTAAATGTATGGAAATTCCTTCATACCTATCTTACCGTAATTAATCATATAAACATCGAATCCATTACCTATACCATAAGGCTATATCAAGTGCCATATAAGTAGAACTTGTACACATAGAATATGGCGTGTTACGTCCTCTCCCCCCTCCTTAAAACTATTCGTCCTCGAATACTAGCATAACTAGCTAGCCTAAACAAGTATAAGCCTAAGTTTAATCCCACTATTAGCCACATAACACTTTTATGTTTATACTTACTTTTTAATACTCCAAATTAGTATCTTGGACTTTCCCTTCAGATTTGAATAAATGAGGGTATTTGTATTTCATTGCTTTCTCGGATTTCTATGTGATTTGTTCTACTTGTTGGCTCTTTCAAAGTACTTATATAGAAGTTACTTCTTTATTTCTTAACTTCTTAACTTGCCGATCTAGAATAATAATAGACACTTATTCATAGGTAAATTCTTCCATAACTTGTACATCTTCAGTAGGAGAAATATGAGATGGATTTCCTATGTACTTTCAAAGTATTGAGACATGAAACACTGGATGCAACATTGAAAGTTTTTGGGGTAGGTTTAGCTTATATGCAACTTGGCCAAATCTTTGGATGATTTTATATGGCCCTATATAGCAGGGACTTAGTTTTTTTCTTTTTACCAAACCTCATTATCTTTTTCATTGGTGACACCTTCAAGAATACCCAATCTCCTATAGCAAACTCTAACCCTCTTCTTCTAATATCTGTATATGATTTATACCAACTTGAGCTATTTCTAGCCGTTGTTGTATCACCTTAACTTTTTCTATAGCTTGATGAACAACATCTGGACTAAATAAGGTAGTTTCACCCACTTCAAACCACCCAATTGGTAATCTACACTTTCTTCCATATAAAGCTTAATAAGAGGCCATTTTGATACTTATGTGATAGCTATTGTTGTATGCAAACTCAATAAGTGGTAAGTGGCAATTGATCATCCTAACTACCTTTGAAGTCCAATACACAAGTATCATGACTCGAACTAGGGCCCGGTCATAATGGGTATCTCAAGTCTGTCAAGGAACGGAGACCACCCCCATTATCCTAGCCAACCAGAACACAATACAATTGGTAACGGATGAGTTTTGAACAAATAACAAGATAGTGCTGAGTTCCAAATATATACCCAGATAGAGAAATCAATAACAAGAGGTATCTAAGAATTCACAACACAATCCAACCACACTTTACTGTCCACAAAAGCCTTTAAGAAACCAAATATCAATCAAAGTTAGGATATTCCCTCGACCATAGCCAAGAACCCACCAAAAAAGTCTAAGACATAAGTAAAGACAAAGCCATGAAAAGAGGTCTTTCTGAAGAATGGTAGTCACCACTTCAAAGCTAAATTGTAGAAAGTTTAGAAATCACCTACCAATACACAGGGAAACAGAAGTGTTCTTGGAACCCTACATCACATGGGGATACAACATCTGGGGACGGTTACCAGGGTAAGTGCTAGCATATAACTCGGGGAAGGGATAAAGTAGTGTCATAATCAAATCTGTCCAACACTATTCCAAAATAATGCACACAATCTTATACATGTATACATATAATAGGTTGGTATAGGGAACAAATATTACATGAAATTTAAAATATGAGCCTGGACTGTGTAGCTTTTTTGTCATCCAAAAACCCATGGACTATATAGGTTCTGCTCCTCCTATTGAAAGGGCCCACTGTGTGATAGCTGCACGAATCAATGATATCCAAGAAAGTATGGGGAATGACCCGACCCCACATCATTCTAGGATATATACATATATATATATATATAAGTATGAACTATGCACACGGTCGTCAAGACCTCCATGCCAGCAAATGTGGTTTACAGCGTTCGTCCTTCCTAGGACTTACACCTTCATGATAAGCTACACAATCCTTATTAAGCCCAATTAAAATAGTTTACACATTTCCATTCATTGACCAAGAATCATCCATTACGGCATATACAATTATATCGTCATACCAATTACGCTTGCAAGCTAATATCATTATGCCATTCCAATTATTCATCACCTTGGGGGAATGCCTCGACCCCCGTGATTTATTAAGTCAAATTTGGGGGAATGACTCAACCCCTATAGTTTATAGTTAATTCAACACATGACCAACAAGGCCTTCCAAAACTATTTTTTATCTGTTTAACCATTTATGCAATGCAATAGTTTAGGGGTGTAAGCCAAATTATGTGATTATCCATATTTCAAAGCCGATTATGCAAGTGGATTGAGGAAACACAATTTCCAAAACCAAATTACAAACAAAAATCATCAAACTAGGGGAATGCCACAACCATCATCCCATATCACCATACCCATGCGCCCAATCAGTTCGAAAATAATTAATAAAACATAAACAATGCATATGAAGTCTGGGAACACCATTCAAACAACAATCATCCAAAACCCTTAACCCAAGTTCTAAAACCAACATTTAAAACCACGTGAATACCAACATTGTATTCCATGAATAAAATACAAGTTTTTAGGGCAGGGATACATGCCTGAATTCAGAATTATGGAGGGAAATCATCAATTGGAGTTAAAAGCCAAATCCTTAGAAACCTTAACTTATTATCGCGTTGGGAATTTGAGAGAGTTTTAAAGTATTTTAACATTGAGTAATTGGGAGTTATGGGGTCTCTTAGGGTATTTTAGGTCATGGTTTATAATTGGGTAAAATAGGGAAATAACCATAGTACCCTCAATTAAAAGTGTAGAAAATTGGTTGCCAAATGTTACGGGTCATGACTCGTGACGACTAGGTATGAGTCATTAACTGGATTCGTTGTTGGGGCAGTGACTTAGGGCAGCCTTCACTAGTTTGGTCACGAGTCACACCCTATGACTCATGACCTGACCTTATGATTCGCAAGGTTCAAGTCGTACTCAGGATAGAAATATTGGCTACTCTACTGGTTTGGTCATGAGTCCCTCCTCACGAATTATGACCATACTTCACGACTTATGAGGAGCCAGTCATGACATTAACAAAAACTTTGGCCAACTTACTAGTTCGCCTACGACTTGAGCCCAACTACTTATAATGACACCTTGCGACTCATTAGGTGAGTTGTAACCTAGGCAGTGGGCTCAAAGCTTAAAAATTTTAGAGGTAAAAAAATCTAAGGTGTTATATTACCCCCTTCCCCCTCCCCCCGCCCAGGATCATTAGTCCCCAATAAGGTGTCAAGGCATCCATTAGCAAGAATGTAAAATAGAAATGCAATCATAAAACCTTTAACCAAGTTAGAAAATAAAAGGAGTAGGAAAATACATACCTTAAGCACGATTATCCAACCTGGGAACAAGAATGAATATTTGGACTTCCTGTCCTCTTTGGCTTCCCAAGTAGCTTCTTCTAACTTATGGTTTCTCTAAAGGACTTTCATCAAAGCCACATCCTTATTCCTCAAATGATGGACTTGACTATCTAAGTTCTCAACTGGAATTTCTTTATAAGAAAAGGAATCCTAAACACCAACACTATCAATAGGCACAACCAAAGAATGATCGCCCACACACTTCTTCATATCGATACATGGAAAACCGAATGAATAGAACCTAAACTCAAAGGTAAATCCAATTTATAAGAAACATTAACCATTCTTCTCAAAATCAAGTATGGACCAATATAATGGGGACTAGGTTTCCCCTTCTTTCCAAACCTCATTACTCCCTTCACAGGAGATACATTCAAGAACACCAAATTGCCAACATCGAACTCCAACTCTCTTCACCTCAGATCTACTTAGGACTTTTTGGCTACTCAAAGTAATCTTATGCCTATTCATGATCACCTTCACCTTTTCTGTGGCTTGGTAAACCAAGTCTAGACTGAACAATATAGTCTCATTGTAAGACCCCATAAAATTCTAAGATTAAATCAGTCCCATAAAGGATAATAAGTATAACACCCCAATTTGCTAAACCAGAATACTACACCGTGCTCGAGACCCTGAGGGACCATAATCTAACCCATGACTGATATCTATACCTGTATACTGTAAATCATGATATAATAATGCGGAATACATAGAACTGTAAGGCCATAAGGTTCAACTAAATACAATTATGTGGGTGAAAATACCCAAAACAACTCAATCTAAACGTAAATCTAAACATAAATCTGAAAGCCTCTAAACTGTCTGAATAAGGAGTTGAAGGAACATGTCTCCAACTAACTCCATAAAACTGAACTGAAGAAATAAATAAATATATCAAATCATATTGTCCTCGAATCAATGAGGACTCACTGTGTCTCTGCAACTAGAATGCTACCGCTACTGTTGGACTGGAGCTCTTGTCTCAGAACCTATAGTGTAACATGAAAAAAAACACCACAGCGCAAATGCGTTTGTATAACTGGAGTACTGAGTATACGAGGAAGGTAGGCTGAACATAAAAGGTTTCATGCATGAACAACACTGACTGACTAATATGAACATGGGAGTGCAAACACATATATATAGAAACTGGGATCGTGAATACGTGATAGCATGACCTGTAATCTAATACATGGTTTACTGATATCTTTCATGACTGATACTGAAACTAATAACATGGATGACTGTATCTGACACTCCTGTATATACTAAAAAATGAAGAACGCCCTGAGTTCTTTTACTGAGGCTGATACTAAAACTGTGGGGAGTAGTGTGTAATCGATGTGCCCCATGTATACCGTTATGGCTAAGCTGGGGTCCAACCTCTACCCCGAATAGAGGGGTGTCAATACCATACCACGGGTAAGGACAGCCTGTGAGTGACCCTTATCTGGAGGGTACTCAATGAGAACGGTGGGAACCCTAAATTGACGGGTTAAGACACCTCATCAACCTTAATCTGATGGGTTAAGATGTCTCAACCTACGCTGGCTACGTAGTTATGGAACATAAGGATTGCTACTAAGAATCACACCCTGAACTAGCGGGAGAGTTCCCATCCTTGGGTTCACTTGGTGCTAACCTCTACTCCCATCTGGAGGAACTGGACATGAATAACTGACTGTGCATGACTTAATCTTACTGAATTCCTTTGACTGGCGGAATGTTACTGATATCTGACAACTAACTAAGATCATAAGGTTTTCCTGAGTCACATAACTGACTGAAGTCTATGGAATCATAGCTTGAGTTCGGATATCGTAAAACATGACATGGATCTAGGCATATAGCTATAGTTTTCGGGTATAAGTACCCCCAGGACTCAATGGAAGGAAACTGACACACATGACTGACTTGATCATAAGAGTAGAGTCCATAATTTACAATATCATAAGTAGGGATCTCATACAAAGCATGGTTATCAACAATGTATTCCATGGAAAGGACTTCATATCACATGGAAGTACTTGCACAATCTTAATATCATGTTCATTGCATAATCATATTGGCAACACATACCAATAACATGGAAGTTCATGTGGATTGCATGGTTATCATACCTCTTGTTCATAAGTAGGATTTGCAAGTAAACATAGCATAATCTCATAAGAATAGTTCATGAGTATTCTAACAACATTTATAAGGTACATTAACAACATAGAAGTCATTGGAACGTAAGGTCATATAATGAATCCTTCACTTAGTCATAATTTAGCTATATTGCATGGTTTCTAGTTCCTTAGGCATTTTACCAAACACCTTAAATGCACATCTTAAGCATAGGTGAATTCATAAAATTATACATCATGAACAACCAAATTTACATGTTTCCAACTCATATGATATCATGAATTCACAAAACAAACATATAAAGATTCCATCTTGGGAATCACCTAATATCAACAACATGATCATTAACACCCAACAATATAGAAATCATACTTTATAATGAAAAAGAGGAAAACAACAAGCATCAACATGGGTATGATCATATCACCACAATCAACCAAGCTTTTGTATTTTAAAGATTGATTCTTGAACTCCACGGATAAAAGGAATCCATGGATGAACACTACGCATACCTTAGAAGGAAAATTCTTGATGATTGAAGGAGGAATTTACTTGAAATCGGATCTTCAAGCTTAATTATGCAACCCTAGTTGTTTTTCTCCTTTAGTTCTCTTGGATGGTGAGCTTTGAGATGAAAATAGGGTTGTAATATATTTAGGAGCTATATATTTCGTAGGGTTAAGTTTAGGGACAGGTAAGGAGTATTTAAAGACTTAATTACCTTTAAAATAACTCAAAACGGAGTGTTTTTGACCCTTGGAATTGACTTAGGCGGTGCCCAAGTGATCGCCTATGCTTGGGTTGGGCGGCGCATAACCAATCGCCTATGCTTGGGTTAGGCGGCGCCTAACCAATTGCCTATGCTTACTGTCTCTAACAAAAATGGGCATAACTTTTCATTCGGGTATTGGATTAAGGCGAATTTGGTATCGTTGGAAAGCTAATTCGATTCTCTATAATTTGGTGGGTCTAAATCAGCCAAATTACCATATTAACATTGAGTTATACTCGTTCAAAGATGACCTTTGCAGAATCGAATACTAAAACTTGATGGATTCAAAAACTCTTAGCTTGCATTACCTTAAGTGACTCATATGAACATGCTTAATGCATCATAAGCTATCCTATCACTAGGATATTCATGGTAAGTCATGTACTCCAGTATGAATCATAGGATAGGAGATTTCATACGTAGGAATACTTATTCACTTCCTAGCTTCGAAACATGCGGGGTATTACAATATCTCTTCCTTTGGAACATTCATCCTCGAATGAGAATTTACTGAGAAGGGATACAAGACAATAGAACCTGAACTGAACATGATGAATTGCAACTTGATCTCATGACTGACATGCTAAACATACTGAACTCATGCATATCTGATGCACGAACAACTGACACATGAATGCATGATTGAGTATGAAATAGTTAATAGGTACCAAGTTTAAACTGGAAACATGAACGTGAAACTGAATAAGATTAAGAAGAACTGTTACCTTGAGACTGATCTGAATTGGCAGGGAAGAGGTAAGGATACTTAGTACGCATATCTGCTTTTGCTTCCCAAGTAGCTCCTTCATGAGACTGATTTCGCCGAAGAACCTTGACTAGAGGGACTTCTTTATTCCTCAATCTATGAGTCTGATAATCTAAGATTTCGATTGGAATATCTTTATAAAAGAGTCTGTTCTGAATGTCGATGTGGACTCGACGTGGTGCATCGACCATCTATTGACCCCATTGATGCAACGTGTCGATCTGCGTATCAATAAGTCAGTTTTTAATCATTAAGATTCTGCATCTTTAGGGGTATTTGGGTCTTTTTCCCTTGACTATTCAACCCCAAAAACACAAAATGCAGCCCTCCATAAGCAAAATTACACTCATTCTCTCTCAAATTACTTAAGAAAAAACCTTAGGGCTTTTCATTCAAGATTCAAATCCCAAGAATTTCACCATCAATCCTCAAGAGTTCAAGCATTAAGGTATGTAAAGTGTTCATCCAAGGATTCCTTCCACCTTTGGAGCTCAAGAAACTCTTTTAAACTTCAAGTAATTTTATTCCATAACTTTCATGATTGGATTTAAGTATATTCATGATTTTAATGTTGATTGAGTTTCTATTTCATGGTCTATTACAAGTTTAATGTGGAAATGATTATTATGTGTGTAGTATCATGTGAATTCATGTTTAAACCTTTGAATTTGTGGATTTGGGAATTGATGTTATGATGTCTTTATGTTGTTTGTATAAGGGGTATAGATTATGTCCCCTAATGCATTTGACAAAATGATTGTGTGAATTAACTAATGAAAGCAAGGAATGTATTATGTGATTCCATTCATGCATGAGTTTGTACATCAAGTGCTTGACAAAAGGTCTAATTAAATATATTATTAGCAAGCAGGTATTATTATGCCCCTAATGTAAGGCTATGTTTAATTTTATGCTATCGATTCCTGGGGGTATTTAATACCCGAAAACCTAGCTGTTGACCTAGAGATATAATAGTTATAAAATAGTCTTATAGTGTCACGAACAACAGTACTCAGTAGTCAGTCATAAATCTCAGTTCATTATTTAATTTAGACCTCCGTAAATTCAATCAGTTAATAGAACTCACTAGTATTCCGTTAGTAACAAAACCCAATGAACTCAGTTTAGTTAGATATCACAATTAGTAAAAGCTAAATTAAGTATAGTGTAGTCTAAGAATCAGTTCAGTGTCCGTTCAGTTAGGAGTGGGATTCAGCACCAAGTAAGGTCAGAGGTGGCGGCTTTCTCATCAGATTGGGAGAGTCGTTAGTAGCGATCCATGTACTCCAGAACTATGTAACCACCACAGGATAAGGAGTCACCCGTCAGACTAGGCTTGACTACCTCCCAGGGGTCACCCGTCAGATTAGGCTTGGCTCCGCCTAGGTGTCACCCGTCAGTTAGGTTTGGCATCCTGGTTTTTTAGTGTTAGTAACCGTGGCACAGTATTAGCATCCTTCCCACTAGGGTCACAGGTTGGACCCCATTAGTCAGATTTTGGACATATTGGTTAGATGATTACCTCCTACTGTTTTAATTTTATTCTTAACATTGAACTAAGTTCAGTTCTGTAGAATCAGGACTGTCAGATATAATTACTCAACTTAGTATAAAACTTAGATTAGTTCTACAGATTTATGACTGACAGATACAGTCACTCAAAGTAGTATAAAACTCAAATCAGTTCTACAGAATTAGGACTGTCAGATATAATCACTTAGTTATCCGTTATGAAGTATCAGTAAACTCAAATATCAGTAAGTCAGTAATTTAGAACTTAATTTCTAGCATTATCATGACCCATTTACTATTTATAAAGTCATGCATATACTCTTATTCAGTTATGTTCATGTACTCAGCCAGTTATTGTTCATGCATATGAACCCATGCATATTAGCCTACCTCACTTAGCATACCAGTATATTCAAAGTACTGACGTATACTTTTCTTTGCACTATGATGTCCTATATCATAGGTTCAAACACATGGGCTCCTGACCGTACTTAGCAGCCCAGCCATTTAGCAACATACATAGTGGTAAGTCCGCATAGTTCAAGGATAGAGTATTATTTTAGTAGATCAATTTAAACTATTAGTCGAAGTTAGTTGGGGGCTTGTCCCATCAACTCCATGATTCAGAAAGTTAGAGGTTTTCAGGCTAGAGTGACAGATATTTCAACATTCAGTTTTTAATATTCAGTATTTGTTTTTTAGTTATGAACCTTATGGTATTTTTAGCCTACCTTCCATATTTATTTCAAAAATATCATTGTTACAGTGTTATTATTATTCGGTGCTCATAGTAGGTATCAGTCATAGGTTAGCTGGTGGTCCTTCGGGGTCACTACTATTGTGTAGTGTCCGAGGTACAAACTTGGGGTATTACAAACTTAGTATCAGAGCATAAGGTTCAACAGAGTCCTAGGAAGTCTGAAAGCCACATCTAGTAGAGTCTTGTGCATGGGTGTGTAATGCACCATACTTATGGACAAGAGGATACAAGATGTCTTAGGAAAAGTTTCCATTCTTTTAGTATTCATGTTGTGCAAGTGGGCATAAGCTTAAATTAAATTTTCAGTCTAATCCTTTCTTTCTTTCATTACAGAACATGCCTCCTAAGAAGAACAAAACTAGGACAGGAAATCAGCCAGCCCCTCAATCCATCCAGGAAGGTCCTCTAGATGAGCACATCTCCCATGCGGAATTCAAAGCTGAATTTACTACCTTAGCCAATTCAGTAGCAACCCAAAATGAACACCCAGCTGCAATTCTGGCCAACCCATTGGCCAATACTACTACAGCTAAAATTTGAGACTTCACCTGAATGAATCCTCTATCTTTTACCTGGTTTAAGTGAAATGAGGACCCGCAGGAATTCCTTGATCAGGTGTAGAAAGTCACAGACATTATGGGAGTAAATGCTAGTGAGAGTGCTGAGTTAACTGCATATCAATTGTAAGATGTCGCTCACTCATGGTTCAAGCAGTGTAAGGAAGAAAGGGATGCAAATACAAGGCCCGTGGAATCGGAGAAGTTTGCCATTGTTTTTCTTGATAGGTTCTTCCCACTGGAGTTAAGGGAAGCTAAGGTTTTGGAGTTTTTAAATCTAAAGCAGGGAAACATGATAGTACAAGAGTATTCTTTTAAGTTTACTCAATTAGCCAGATATGCCCCTCATGTGGTAGCAAATAGCAGATCTAAGATGAGTAAGTTTGTATTGGGTATGTCTAACAGTATAGTCAAGAAGTGTAGGACTGCAATACTGATTAAGGAGATGGGCATATCCAGGCTTATGGTCCATTCTCAGCAGATATAGAAGGCTAAGAATAAAGAGAAGGAGAGGGAGGATAAGAGAGCGAGAATAGGTAGTTTCAACTTCACTCAGCCAAAGTCAGGGGGTGGAAATTGTTCTTAGTCTTGTTTGAAATCCTCTATTCCATCTCCATCCCCATTCAGTGCTCCAGTTCTGAAATTCAAAGACGATAATAGAGATCGGGCATCAGTCCCTAAACCCCAGGGTAGTGTTAGCATTGCCCGAATGATCTTTTTTGCTAAAAATATGGAAGAAACCACTAGGGAGAGTGTAGAGATGACAATGGTGTGTGCTTCAGGTATGGCAATCTAAGACATCGTATTTAGGAGTGTTGGGTAGTTGCTAAGAAGGGTAGGGAGTTATGCCAACAAGGCTAGTCCTATCAGTCGTCAGTTCCAGTCGGTTGCCCAACTCAGCAGGGTGCCTCTTAAGTGCCACTAGCGGACAGTGCCCAAACAGACTCTATGCACTTTAGTCTCGATAGGATCAGAAAATTTCTCCTGATGTGGTTACTGGTATGTTATTAAGTTTATCATTTGCATATTTATGCTTTGCTAGATCGAGGAGCTTTTTTGTCCTTTGTAACCCCTTATATAGCTGTTGACTTCAAAGTCAGTCCCAAAATCCTAGCAGAGCTTTTTTTCAGTCTCTACCCTAGTGGGTATATCTATCATATCCCGACGAGAATATAGTAACTGTCTGGTATGGTATCTTAGAAAATCACTTTATCAGACTTAGTAGAATTAGAGATGATAGATGTTGATATCATTCTCGGTATGGATTGGCTTTACTCATGCTATGCGTCAATTGACTGCAAAAATAGAATTGTCCAATTCTAGTTCCCAAATGAACCTATCCTAGAGTGGAGGGGTAGTACTTCAACACTTAGGGTTTAGTTTGTTTGTTACCTTAGGGCGAGAAAAATGATATCTAAGGGATATGTTTATCATCTTATTCGAGTCCAAGACTCTAGTTCAGAGACCCCTAATATTGAATCAATGTCAGTAGCATATGAATTCCCTGATGTGTTCCCCAAAGATTTTCTCGGAGTTCCTCCCGAAAGGGAAATTAACTTTGGAATCGTCCTTCTTCTAGATACTCAGCCCATATCTATTCCACCATAGGCAATGGCTCCAGCAGAACTCAAGGAGTCAAAAGAATAGTTAAAGGATCTTCTAGATAAATGATTTATCAGGCCTAGTGTGTCCCCAAGGGGTGCACTAGTTCTATTCATGTGTAAGAAAGACGGTTCTCTCAGAATGTGTATAGACTACCGTCAACTAAATAAAGTCACGATTAAGAGCAAGTATCCTTTCCTTGAATCGATGACTTATTTAAATAACTTCAGAGTGCCAATTACTTTTCTAAGATAGATCTCAGATCAGGCTATTATCAGCTTAGAATCAGAGAATGTGACATCCCCAAAATAGCTTTCAAAACTCGGTATGGTCACTTTGAATTCTTAGTCATGTTATTTGGTCTTACTAATGCCCCAGTAGCTTTCATGGACTTGATAAACCATGTGTTCAAGCAGTACTTGGACATGTTCATCATAGTCTTTATAGATGACATTCTTGTCTACTTCCGTGGTGAGCATGATTATGCAGTCCATCTCAAAATAGTATTACAGACTCACAGAAACCATCAGTTATTTGCCAAATTCAGTAAGTGCAAATTTTAGCTAAGGTCAGTAGCTTTTCTTGGCCATATTATTTTTGGTGATGGCATTAGAGTTAATCCCCAAAAGACCAAAGTAGTGAGAAACTGGCCCAGACCCATCTTTCCATAAGATATCAGGAGTTTCTTGGGCTTGGCTGACTATTACCAACGGTTTGTTGAGGGATTTTCCTCTATTGCATCACCTATGTCCAAATTTACTCAGAAGAAAGTCAAATTCTAATGGTCAGACTTTTGTGAGCAAAGTTTTGAAGAGTTGAAGACTTGACTCTCTACAGCCCCAGTGTTGACTTTACCAGATAGTTCAGATGGATTTTTGGTATACTACGATGCTTTTGGGGTTGGTTTGGGGTGTGTTTTGATGTAGAGAGGTAAGGTCATAGCCTACACCTTTAGACAGCTTAAGCCCTACGAAAAGAACTATCCCACTCATGATCTTTAGTTAGCAGCAGTAGTATTTGCCTTACAGATTTAGAGGCATTATTTGTATGGAGTACACATGTATGTGTTCCCAGACCATAAGAGCCTGCAGTATGTATTTTCTCAGAAAGATCTAAACCTCCATCAAAGAAGATGGTTAGAGTTGTTGAAAGGACCCGCGAATATATTTCAAATGTGAACAACCTTGACATGATGATATATGTGATAGTATCGAATTGTGCTCCTTATTCCTTGATGTCTATTGGCCTTGTACTTTGTAATGATCATACTAAATATTTCATTTTCAAAACAAAGGATTACTGGTTGTATATCAAAAGTGTACCCCCTTGGCGTGCTTATATCAATTGTTACACTAACCCTAACTCTCCTTATGAGGAATGTGTTCTTGTTTTCCCTCTCTTTGGTTTTACAAGGTTTGAATTTGAGGTTAAATTCCTTTCAAGGTAGAGAGGATGATACAAGCATAAAGAGCACAAGGATTACAAGGTCGTATCAAAGGTTCACGCTTCGGATTGTCAAAGGTTTAAGCCTCGGATTTACAAGTGCTTGAAGACCTTTTGAAGCCATTACAAAGCCTTGTTCAAGTTGAAGATTGGAGAAAGGATCCTTACACTCCAAGGCCGCCTATACTTGGGATCATTAAGGGAAATATTATCTTTTGATGGCTCTCTTTTACACTCAAATGGAGCACCCTTCATTAAGGGTATTTTAGTCTTTGTTTGTAATAAGTATAAATAGGCCATTTAGTTTCTATTTTCATTAGATTTTGATGAATTTAAATTGAATATTACTATTAGTGTAGGTTTCTCTTAGATTATTTATAGGTCTGGGAAAAGACATTAGAATCAAGGTCAATCTTGTATTGCCATTTTGGCAAAAAAAGGTGGTGCTTAAGGGCTTGATCCCTTTGGTCCACCTAAGAGTGAGGTTTAATCCAATATTAGTGTTGTGTGTCTTGGTGTTTCATACACACATTGGTGCTATCCATTGGTGTTGGTGAGGGTCTCATTACCTATCCCTTACATTTATTGCATTTTCTTCTCCTCTTTTATTGAATCCAAAGTGTACTTATGTTTTCTACTTCATCTTCTTTCTTCTAAGTTAGTTGTGTTATTGTTATCTCGGATTCCAAGTGTTTAGTTGTTGGGTTTTGTGTTCTTTAGGTTTGTTTTAGATATCACATTTTCCCCATACTCATCGACAGCATGATTTAGTTTGGGTCATTGTAGACAGAATGAACAAATTAGCTCATTTCCTACTAGTCCATACCTCTTATTCAGCCAAGGATTATGCCAAGCTCTATGTTAAAGAGTTGGTCAGATTGTATGGAGTTCTGTTATCCATCATTTTAGATGGAGGTACCTAATTTACCTCTCACTTCTTGAAAGCATTTCAGAAGGGTCTTGGTACCCAAGTTCACCTCAGTACAACCTTTCACCCTCAAATGGATGGTCAAG
Source organism: Capsicum annuum (assembly GCF_002878395.1). Taxonomy (NCBI): domain Eukaryota; kingdom Viridiplantae; phylum Streptophyta; class Magnoliopsida; order Solanales; family Solanaceae; genus Capsicum; species Capsicum annuum. The sequence goes on along the minus strand of NC_061122.1, from coordinate 183,122,530 downwards.
CAGAAAGGACCATTATGATTTTAAAAAATATGCTGTGAGTGTGTGTGATTAACTTTAAATGTAGTTGGGATGACCACTTGCCTTAGATTGAGTTTGCATACAACAATAGTTACTGTTCCAGCATTCAGATGGCTCCATTTGAGTCCCTCTATGGGAGGAGATGTAGATCTCCCATTGGTTGGTTTGAAGTTGGTGAGGCTGCAATGGTAGGGCCTGACTTGGTATTTGATACCTTAAAAAAAGTTTAGTTGATCAGGGAAAGGCTTAAGAGAGCTTAGAGCCGACAGAAATTGTATACTAATGTGCAAAAAAAGGATCTCGAGTTCGAGATTGGTAATCATGTGTATTTGAAAAATCTCTCCTATGACGGGAGTGAAGAGGTTTGGCAAGAAGGGGAAACTCAGTCCCTGATATGTCGGTCCTTATTGAATTCTCAGCCATTTCGGAAGGGTAGCTTACGAGCTTGAGTTACCTTCAGACTTATCTTTAGTACACCAAGTGTTTCATTCCTCCTTGCTAAAGAAATGCATAGGTGACCCAACCGTGGTAGCCTCTATAGAGGGCACAGATGTTCAGAACAGCCTCTCTTATGAGAAGGTTCCAATCGAAATCCTCGATTATCAGATTCGTAGACTGAGGAACAAAGAAGTCCCTCTAGTCAAAGTTATTTGGCAAAATTAGTCCATTAAAGGGAGCTACTTGGGAAGCAGAAGCAGATATGCAGACCAATTATCCTCACCTCTTCTTTGCAAACTCAGACTCAGCTCAAGGTAATAGTTCTCCTTGAATTTAATTTGTTCCATGTCCAAATCTCTTTCAATAGTTCTATATCAGTCCAGTTGCATTACATTCTCATATCATGCATATCTTCATGAAATAGCTCAGTCATATGTCATGCTTTCAGAATTCAGTCATGCATCAGATATGCATGATGCAGGTTTAGTATGACAATTCAATATATCAGTAGTACAGCCATGAGATCATACTTAAGTTGTGCGTATCCAGTATGTACTTTCAGTTTATTAGTTCTCCCATCTTAGTTAGTCTCATTCGAGGATAAATGTTCCCAAAGGAGAGATATTGTAAAACCCCACAAAATTCTAAGATTAACACAGTCCCATAAAGCTTAACAAGGGGTCCCAGACTTAGAAAATTTTATCGAAGTATTTAGACTTAGTGTTATTTTATCCTTCATAAGTTGGTGACTCTATTTCATGACCCTCAAGATCTTAAAATATTGATTTTTAGATTGATTCATGATTAAAAATGTCAGTAGGTCACTTCGAGTGAGTTTCGGATTTTTTGGATTTCATTTGAATCACATTTGGGAATCCAAAACAGTGTATCGACGTGATCTTGATGCACCACATCACTCATCGCGTCGATCAATATTTTTCCTTGGCTCCCAGTGTCAATCTTCAGTGAGACAACGTGGCGCGTCGGACATAACGTCGACCTCATTGACACGATGCATTGATCTGCGCATCACCAATTCAGTTTTCAGTCATTAAGATTCTGAATCCTTAGGGGTATTTGAGTCTTTTTCCCACTATTATTCAGCCCCAAAAACATGAAATTCAGCCCTTCATAAGAAAAATTACACTCATTCTCTCTCAAATTACTGAATAACAAATCCTAGGGCTTTCCATTCAAGATTTAAATCCCAAGAATTTCACCATTAGTCCTTAAGATTTCAAGCATTAAGGTATGTGAAGTATTCATCCAAGGATTCCTTCCACCCTTGGAGCTCAAGAAACTTTTTTAAACTTCAAGTAATTTGATTCCATGACTTCCATGATTGGATTTAAGTATATTCATGATTTTAATGTTGATTGGGTTTCTAATTCATGGTCTATTACAATTTTCATGTTTAATTGATTGTCATGTGTGTAGTATCATGTGAATTCATGTTTAAACCCTTGAATTTGTGGATTTGGGAATTGATGTTATGATGTATACATGTTGTTTGTATCATGGTTATGTCCCCCAATGCTTTTGACAAAATGCTTGTGTGAATTGACTAATGAAAGCAAGGCATGTATTTGTACATCAAGTGCTTAACAAAAGGTCTAATTAAATGCATTATTAGTAAGCAAGTATTATTATGCCTCTAATGTAAGACCATGTTTACTTTTCATTCTTTCGAGTCTTGGGGGTATTTAATACCCAAAAACCTAGCTGTTGACCTAGAGCTATAGTAGTTACAGAACAGTCTCATAGTGTCACGAACAATAGTACTCAGTAGTCAGTCACAAATCTCAGTTCATTATTTAATTCAGACCTCAGTAAACTCAGTCAGTTAACAGAACTCAGTAGTATTCTGTTAGCCAACGGAATCCAGTGAACTCAGTTCAGTCAGATAGCACAATTAGTAACAGCTAAATTAAGTATAGTGAAGTCTAAGAATCAGTTGGGTGTCCATTCAGTTGGGAGTAGGATTCAGCGCGATTTTCTTGCCAGATCGGCAGAGTAATTAGTAGCAATGCTTGTACTCCAAAATTACGTAGCCAGCGCAGGATGAGAAGTCACCCATAAGACTAGGCTTGACTACCTCCCAGGGGTCACTCATCAGATTAGGCTTGGCTCCGCCTAGTTGTCACCCGTCAGTAAGGTTTGGCATCCTGGTATTTTAGTGTTAGTACCCATGGAATGGCATTAGCACCCTTCCAACTGGGATCACATATTGGAACCCATCAGTCAGATTTGGGACATGTCGGTTAGATAATTATCTCCAATAGTTTTAGTTTCAGTCTCACTACGTAACTCAGTTCAGTTCTATAGAATCAGGACCGTCAGATACAGTCACCCAGCTCAGTATAGAAATTAGATCAGTTCTACAGATTTACGACTATTAGATACAGTCACTTAGAGCAGTATGGAACTTAAATCAGTTCTATAGAATTAGGACTGTCAGATACGGTTACTCAGTTATCAGTTATGAAGCATCAGTAAACTTAGATATCAGTATATTAGTAATTCAGAGCTCAGTATCTAGCGTTATCATGACCATAGTTACTGTTTATGTATTCATGCATGTACTCTTATTCGGTTACGTTCATGTACTTAGCTAGTTATTGTTCATGCATATAAACCCATGCATATTAGCCTACCTCACTTAGTATACCAGTACATTTAAAGTACTGACGCATACTTTTCTTTTCGCTATGACGTCTTACATCATAGGTTCAGACACTCGGGCTTCTAACAGTACTTAGCATCCCAGCCATTCAGCAATAAACATAGTGGTGAGTCCTTATAGTTCAAGGGCAAAGTATTACTTCAGTAGATCAATTTAATCCATTAGTCGGAGTTAGTTGGGGACTTGTCCCATCAACTCTATGATTCAGACAGTTAGAGGCTTTCAGGCTAGAGTATTTCAGACAGATATTTCAGCATTCAGTTTTCAATATTCAGTATTTGTTTTTCAGTTATGAACCTTATGGCGTTTTTAGCCTACCTTCCACATTTATTTCAGAAATATCATCGTTGCAGTGTTATTATAATTTAGTGCTCATAACAAGTACCAGTCATAGGTTAGCTGGTGGTCCTTCAGGGTCGCTAGCACCGTGTCGCGTTCGGGGTACAGACTTGGGGTGTTACACTCACCTAACTCAAATAATCCAATAATATATCTTACCTTCTACACTCAGAGCTTCAAAAAGAGCCATTCTAATACTAGAGTGATTACTGTTATTATATGCAAACTCAATGAGAGGAGAATTATCCACCCAACTTCTCTAAAATCAATCACATATCCCCTTAGCATATCTTTTAAAGTCTAAATAGTCCTTTTCGCTTGACCTTCTGTCTGATGGTATAATGCGGTACTAAGGTTCACCCAAGTGCCTAAGCCTTTCCGAAGCAAACACCAAAAGTGAGATGAGAACTGCATACCTTGATCGAAAATGATGAAAACTGGAGTTCCAGGCAACCTGACAATCTCCCGAATAAATAACTTAGCATAATCCTCTCCAGAGTAAGTATCTTCATAGGCAAAAAGTGAGCAGACTTAGTCATCCTATCCACGGTGACCCAAATTGAATCATGTTGATTCTGAGATCGTAAAAGACCAATAATGAAATCCATGTTGATTGTCTCCCACTTCCACATAGGTAACTCAATCTCTTGAGACATGCTAACAGGCCTCAAGTGCTCAACCTTCACTTGCTTACAAACCATGCACTTAGTCACAAAATTTACCATATCTCTCTTCATGTTCTCCACTAAATAAATCTCCTTAAAGTCATGGTACATCTACATCAAACCAAGATAAACTGTATACCTTGACTCATGAGCCTCAGTCAAAACCCTTTCTCATAACCCAATGATGTCTAAAACACACAACCTACCTCGGTACCTCAAGATACCATCACCCTAATCTCAAAAGCCATAACCTTCTGCTTACCTATATCAGCCTTAATCTATATCAATATAGGATCCAAAACCTTCTTCTCCTTCACCTCAGCACCAAGAGATGACTTCACCATCTCTTGAACAATCAGACCTCCATTCTCCGAATCCAAAATATGAACTCCCAGGTTAGCCAACCAGTGAATATCCTTCACCAAACCTTTTTTATCCTCATCTACATGGGATACGCATCCCATGGACAACCTTCTAAGAGCATCAACAACCACATTAGCTTTACCTGGGTGATAATAAAGACTCATATAATAGTCCTTGAGAAATTCTAGCCACCACCTCTCTTGAGATTTAACTCCTTCTGAGTGAAAACATACTGCAAGCTCTTATGATCTGAATAAATATCAACATGCACCCCATTCAAGTAATGGTGCCAAATCCTCAACGCAAATACCACAACCGCCAACTCTAGAATATGATTCAGATAATTCCTTTCATGAACCTTAAGTTGTCTAGAGGCAAAAGCCACAACCTTGCCATACTACATCAAGACACAGCCTAGTCCTACACGAGACATATCATAGTAAACAACAAAACCATTAGTTCCCTCAGGCAGGGTCAAAATAGGCACAGAAGTCAACTTATCGAAACTACCTCACAAGTATCAGACCATAAAAAGTTCACATTTTTTTGAGTCAACTTAGTCAATTGAGCAGCAATAAAAGAGAAGCTCTCCACAAACCTCTTATAATACTTGGCTAAACCTAAGAAGCTCTGAATATTGATTGAAGTCTTGGGTCTAGGGCACTTCTTAACCACCTCAAATTTTTGTGGATCTACCATGATCCCCTCACTACAAATGACATTACCCAAAAAGGTCACAACATTCAACCAAAACTCACACTTTAAGAAGTTGGCATAAAATTGTTAATTCTTAAAAGTTTGTAACACTACTTAGAGGTGATTGGCATGATCCTCCTCACTCTTAGAATACACCAAGATATCATCAATAAACACGGTGAAAAACAAATCCAGAAATTGCCTAAATACCTGGTTTATGAGATCCATAAAAGCAGTCAGAGTATTAGTCAACTCGATTGACATTACTAGAACTCATAATGACTATATCGGGTTGGGAATAAAGTCATAGGGATATCCGTCTCCTTAAGATTCACCTAAAGATAACCCGACCAAAGATCAATCTTAGAGAAACATCCAGCGCTTTGACGATAGTCAAAGAGATAATCAATCCTAGAAAGATGATACTTTTTCTTCACCATCACCTTATTAAGCTACCAATAATTTAAACGCATCTGAATGGAACCATCTTTCTTATGCATAAAAAGCATGGGATCACCCCATAGGCACAGACTAAGATAGATGAAACCCTTATCAAGAAGATAACTGCTCCTTAAGTTCTTTCAACTCTACCGAAGCCATTCTATATGAAGGGATAGATATAGGATGGGTATTCTGTAAAAGATCAATACCAAAGTTTATTTCCCTATCGAGAGAAATACCAGGATAATCATCAAGAAATACTCCGTGAAATTTGTTAACTACCAGGATAGATTACAAAAAGGGACTTGCAGAATTAAAATCCTTAACCCAAACTGGATGATATAGACACCCTTTGGAAATCAACTTCTGGGCTCTAAAATAAGAAATGAACCTCTCTGTTGGAACTAAGGAACTTTACTCCCATTTTATTACCGGTTTATTCGGGAATTAGAAATAGACCCTTTGGGTTCTACAATTTAGAGATGCATAGCATAAATTGAGTCAATCCATTCCTAAGATAACGTCAAAATCTACCATATCCAACTCAGTCAAATCCACCAATATCTCTCTACCACAGTTAGACACTACATAACCCCTATATACTTTTTTAGCCACAATAGAATCACCATTGGGGTAGACACAGAGAAGGAATCAGAAATACACTCAGAACCAAGACTAAAATGAACATCTACATAAGGGGTCACATAAGAAAAGATGGACCACAAATCAAGCAGACTATATACATCATGAGAGAAAAACTGTAACATACCTATAACATAAAGAGATGGCTCAAATTCCAGAAAGGTGGTAAGAGCATAAAGATAGTCCCAGCCAGTACTGGTACTAGAAGTAGCACCCTTTGGTGTAGGAGCTAAGAAAGTAGAAACCTGAACCTTATTAGCTCCATTAGTAACATTTGCAGATGGATAGTTACTCCGAATATGACTAGGTTAGCCACATTTAAAAAATATATTCCTCTCATCATCATAAAAACCATGGTGCATATGCCCAAAAAATTTGCAACAAGGATAATATGGGGCCGACTAAGCTCTACTAGCCTAAATTAGGCATCTTGTGCCCTAAACCCACTGTCAGTCTAAAAGTGACGATTACCAGATGGCTTAGGATAAGAAGCACAAATCATAAAATATAAACCCTAGTTTCCCTAAGTCCTCTTTTTGCCCCACTACCCGCCTTCTCTACCACTATTTTGCTGGCTTTCTCCCTGCTCTGAATATCTAAACTTTTTATTCCTCTCCTTTCTCATTTCTACTTATTTCTTCTTTTCATGTTTAACCTGCTGCATATACACCACAAGCCTAGAGATATCCATGTCATTATTCAACACTGCGGCCTTATACTCTAGTATCAAGTCATATGACAAAACCAAAGCAAACTTCTGATTCTCATCCCTCATGCTAGATACCAATTTCGAAGTGTAATAAGACAACTGATGGAACTTTAAAAAATATTCCTTTACACTCATTCAACCTTTTCTTAAGTTTATAAACTTTTCCACCTTAGTTTTCCTCGACTCATGAAGGAAGAAATGTAAAGTAAAGCACCAGAAAACTCCTCCTATATAGCCTGCTCAACATCATTACCCCTTAATGACTTCTATTCCTGATATCACTAATATGCCATATTCTTTAATTTATATACGACAAACTCCACACCATTCACATCAGTAGCATGCATCACTTGAATATCTTCTCTACTTCATCAACAAAACCTTAAGAATACTCCTCTACCTTAGAGCCTGTAAAGGTTGGGGGATTTAACCTTATGAACTACCAACTCTAGTAACCTTAGAAGATGGAGTAATAGAACCAACACGGTCAGGTTGACGAGACTAGAAATTCACCAACTTAGTCAACAGATAAATAGATCAATAGAATCAACATTAGAAATGTCTCCTCGAGGTGGTAGGGCATGGACATCATCTACTTAAGAAGCTAAAGGAGGACTGGTATGGGCTGGTGGAACTCCGTATAGGCAGTCTGGAGTAGGGAACCTATGTACTTCATAAGTAGAATGATTTACATCCACATTGTCCTCATATAGGAAAGAAGAGTTTCCATAAGCATCAGATCTTTGGGGAGGTATGATCTGAAATATGAACATATAGAATTAGAGAAGATTTCAATTCCCTAGAGTCTATAGCTCAAAAATAGAACACAAGAAAAAGGAACATTCCTAAAATTCTTACAACCTTTCTCTTATAAGTATGGCATGCTACATACCCATAAAAGAAACTCTACTTAATATGGCTTTATGGAAATCCAATGACCATAAACCTAGGCTCTGATACCAAGCTTGTCATAACCCAAACCAAGGCCTAGTCATGATGGGTATATAAAGTCCGCTAAGGACCAGAGACTACCCCTGTTAGCCTAGGCAACTAGAACATAATACAACTAGTAGCGAATGAGTTTTAAAATATTAAAAGATAGATGTAATACCCCAGGTTTTGGTCCTTAAAAATTTCTAAAATTTTACCCTTACTTTCTTGACTACGACTCTCCTAATGAGTTGTAGGGAGCTTTGATGGGTGATAGGGACTCGATCATAACTTAATTAGAATAAATGGCTTAGTATTCTGCTCTGAGTATGAGTGGCTCTCAACTAGTCATCAAGACTTCTTATGGGTCATAAGGATCAATTCATAAGGTGTCCAATAAGTTTGGCCCAAGACTCTGTATTCATTACGAATTGAGGCCAAGAGTCATAAAGACTCATAACGAGTTGTTATGTCCTAATTATAGGGTATCTAGTGTGTCATCCTAAATTATTTCTATCTTGAGTATGAGAAGTGGTTATGAGTCATTAAGTATGGTTACGAGTTAGTGGTATGAATTATCTCCAGACCAATATGGAGCCTTGGTGGTTATGACTTGGCTATGAATTCTTGTGTTTTTCATAATAAATCTATACGAGTCGTATGGTGACCCATAATCACTAACAACTAAATTTCAGTCTTTTCATTAAGGGCGCTTTGGATATTTTTCTTCTACCTTAATTGTAACCCACGATCTAAAAGCTTATTGGGAACCCCATTAGCATTGTTAGCTTACTCAAACACTTCCAAAGCTCTAGTAAATTCTCTCAAACAACCATACTTAAGGTTTCCAAGAAGTAGGTCATCCAAGGGCTCAAGGTTTGAATTTTTACCATGAAATTTGGTATTTCAGGCATGTTACTCTTCCCTCAATGTTAATTTGTGTAAGAAACATATATTTTAAAGTATTGTTCATGAGATATTAATGTTTGTTTTGAAACAAAGGTTGAGGCTTTTGAATGCTTGTTGCTGAGCAATGTTTTCCATATAATTATTCATGCCTTAAACATGGTTTTGAACTCATGGGTGCAGGGGTATGGTGAATAAACTAGGGAATTGTGATTTTTCCCAAACTTATGAATTTTGAAGTGGTTATAACCCCAACACCATATTGTGAAATTGGTTTTTAGTTATGAGAAATATGGGAATTTGAACTATTCTTGAACTATTGCATTGTGGTTTTGTATTGAACTTTATTAGGATTATGTAATTCCCCAAGCTAATGTAAAATTGAACTAAGGGGGTTGTGAATTCTCCCGAGCGATGTAATTATTTTGGCATATTGTTGTTACCTTTTAAATGCAGTTGGTATGACGATACCAACAATGTATGCCCTAGTGTGAAATATGGTTCAATGAATGAGAATGCGTGATACTTGTTTTAAATTGGGATTAAAAAGAGTAGTGTAGTTGAGTCATAAAAGTGGAGGTCCAAGTGATCGATAATGGAAATTGTGGTTATCGATTAGGGGTTCAAAACGGCCAGGAAGGTTCAAGTCCTACTTAATATTATTATCATATGATAGGGAGGTTGTCCCCCATATTATATTATTCGATTTGGTGCTAGTGTCACCTTGATATGCAGGGAAGTTCGAGTCCCCCATAGTGCATATGTATACCCTTTGGTTTATATGGCCGCATGCATTGGGGCCCTAGCAACTGGGGGAGAGCTAGGTCCATATAGCCCGTGGGTGCCTTGTATGTTATGACAGTTGATCTACACGACCCAGACTAAAGTTTTAAAATGGATATATATATGCATATAATTGTGGGTATTGGATTTGAATGATTTGAAACTATTGATCATGGCATTATGTTATCTTTATCCTTGAGTTACATGCTAGTGTTCACACCACTAACTGTCTTCAGATGTTGTATTCTCATGTGATGCAAGCACTGAAGCTACTTCTATTTTTCTTGCCTAGAGTTAGATGGAATGGCTCGGTTTGTCGATTCATTATGGTAAAGTGGTAAGCTTTAATACTTTGAAATACTTAGATATTTCATCAATTTTTATCATAGACTAGAGTTAAGAGTTTTATTATCATTAATATTATTATTTATATTTTCATTGTCATTTGTCAGAGTCGGGGACATGTCCCAACCAAGATTAATTTTTAGTTCTTATGTTAGAAGATTTTGCTGGATTACTGTGGACTTGAGTGGTGTTGGTCGGTTGTTTTAGTCGATAGATTCTCATCGATTATAGACATGATTTAAATATTCATTGAGCCTATTATTATGATATCTTCTAAAATATTCATAATTCATCCCACATTGAAGGGTATTGTGTTGTTTGATTAGGTGTTCAAGGGTGATCTCCGGTCCATAGTGATTGAAGATACCCATCATGGCTAGACCTTAGTTTAGTTCATGACAATAGAGCTGAGTTTCAAACATATAACAAGATAGAGAAATCAATAACAAGAAGGATCTACGAATCCACAACACAATCCAACCATACTTTATAGTCCATAGAAGTCTCTAAGAAACCAAATGTCAACCAAAGTCAGAACATGCACCCAACCATAGCAAAAAATCCATTGAAAACGTATGAGAAATAAGTAAAGACAAGACCATAAAATAAATATTTTTTGGAGAGTGAAAGCTCACTACTTCAAAGATGACTATTGGACAATCCAGAAATCACCTACTGCTGTGCAAGGAAATAAAAGTATCTTCGGACCCTGCATTATGCGAGGATATAGCGTTCGGGGATGGTTAGCGAGCTGAGCGCTAGCATGTAACTCAAAGAAGGCATAAAGTAATGCCATGATCAAATCAGTCCAAAATCATTCCAATCAATGGATACAATCATATACATATATACATATAATATGTTGGGATAGGGAACAAGGCTTAGCATGATATTTAAAACATTAGCCTTGACTGTGTAGTTTTTCTTTCATCCAAACACCCATGGGCTATATGGGTTTAGCCTTTTCTGCTGAAAGGACCCTAGTACGTGTTAGCTAAATAAACCAGAGATATCCTAGGAAGTCCAGGGAATGCCTCGACCCCATGTCTTTCTAGGATACATATATATATACATACATACATACACACACATACACATATATATAAGTGTTAATTATGAACACGGTTGTCGAGACAACAACATCGGCAAACATGGTTTATGGTGTTCGTCCTCCCTAAGACTTACACCTTCAGGTAAGTGACACAATCCCCCATTAAGCCTAATTAAAATAGTTTACATATTCCTATTTATTAACCAAGAGTCATCTATTACTACATATACCGTTGGTATCGTCATACTAATTATGCTTGCAAGCTAATATCATTATGACATTCTAATTATTCATCACCTTAGGGGAATGCCTCGACCCCCATGATTTACCAAGTCAAATTTGAGGGAATGCCTCGACCCTCTCAGTTTATAATTAATTCAACACATGACCAACAAGGCCTTACAAATTATTTTTTACCTATTTAACCATTTATGCAATTTATTAGTTTAGGGGAGTAAGATAAATCATGTGATTATCCATATTTCAAAGCTAATTATGCAAGTGGATTGAGGGAACACAATTTCCAAAACCAATGTTATTAAATTGGGGGAATTCCATGACCCCATCCTATATCACCATTCCCATACACCCAATTAGATAAATAACCATTAATAAAACATAAATAATGCATATAAAGTCATGGGAACACCATTCAAAAACAGTCATCCAAAACCCTCAACCCAAGTTCTAAAACCAATATTTAAAACTTCATGAATACCAATATTTCTTTCCATGAATAAAGCACAAGTTTGTAGGAAAAAGATACATGCCTGAAAGTATTCAAAATTACGAAGGGAAATCACCAATTGGAGCTTTAGAATCTAAATCCTTAGAAATCTAGCTTGTTATTTCTTTGGGAATTTGAGAAAGTTTTAAAGTATTTTTGGATTGAGTTATGGGGAGTTATGGGGTCCTTTAGATTATTTTAGGTCGTGGGTTATCGATACGAGCCAAATTGCCATCAAACATTTAGTTCACATTCTTCTAGGCTAACATGATGGGGTCCAATCCATGATCACCCAAAAGATTCAAGAATACAGTTGGAGGACCTTCTTTGAGCACCTAAACCAATAATATCATATGTGGTTGATTGCTTACAAAAGAAGGAACAAATAATATCCTGCGTAGAGGTGACGACTTGGTTGATAAGCCATCACCTTGTTGATGACTTCACTGATGACTTGTCGAAATGCACTGCCTAGAGATAACAACTTGGTCGATAAGCCATCACATTGCTGATGACTAAGGCGATGACTTGTTAAGATGCACTGCATAGAGGTGACAACTTGGTTGATAAGCCATCACTTTTTGATGATTAAGGTGATGAATAAGACAAAATATCAGTTGAAAATTATCCTTAAGGTTATTTTAGTAAATTCACTCGTGGGTCACCTTTGGGCCTTGTAATAGGTTATAAATAGTGACTTTAGGGTTATTTCCATTAGAATATTTTTGATAATAAATGTATCAAAACTCCTTTGAGAGTGTTTGAGAGCTTGAAAAAATGAATATTGATCTTTGATTAGAAGCATTAGTTGTAAGGGAGATTCAATCCCCTTTATAGTCACGTAAGGGTTAGGTGCTAGTTGGTAATCTTAAGGGAGTTTTTAGGGTTTAAAATACCCAACGATTTCCCTTTTGTTATCTTTTCTGTGTCTATCTTCTATCATAGTTATCCTATTATTTTATCTTTATTTTTTGCATTTAGCTTCTAGTCTTTGTGGCTTGAATTACATTATTTTGTATCGGAGCCATGCTTAGGATCATTCCCACGATTCTACTCTTGGGTTTGTTATCTTTAAAATCATAAATAAATTAGAAAAATAAAATAAAAAAGAGTTCCAAAATGTTTTTAGTGTTTTTCAAATTTGAGTATTTGATTGTTGTGTCATTTTAAGTTTCTAGTACTAGATTCTTGTTCCCTAGTACCATTAAAGTCAAAATCCAAGAGTTGAGATTATTTCAATTAGATTTAAGTTATTCTCTATTATTGGAGCTTGAGTTAAAGCAAACTTGAGGTAGGTTCTTAAATTGGAGAGTTTTTGTTGAGATTTTAAGCTTATAGTTGGTATTGTGTTTGGGAAGTTAAAATAAGCTTTGGTATCGAATTTCATTGAATCCCAAGTTTATTTACATAAGGGTCAATTTTTTAATGTTCTTGGTGTTCTTCATGTTCTTCAAATATTGTTGAAGAAGAACATTCAAAACTGTGTTTGATCCAAAAGGAAGGAAAGGATCAAATTTGTATCAAGAAGGAATATACTAAACGAAGAGAACAAAAGTGAGTACAAATGGGGGACCATAAGGAATTCAAGGCTATCAATAGTTAAAGGATCCATTGTTGCAATATTCTCAGCCGTGAATTATCTCCAAAGAAGCTATCAAGATCATGTAAAGAAGGATAAAACATTTGAAGACCCTCTACACCTCTTTCCTTCACATGTTAAAGACATTGATGTATACTAGTTAAGGGTGAGAACTTCGATGATAAACTATTAACTAACAAATTAGTCGTCAACCTAGTTGTCAAGTAGGTGATAAGTGTCAACTTAGTCGTTAACTAGGTGATAAGTTATCAACCTAGTTGTCAGCTAAGAGACTACTTATCAACTAAGTCGTCCGGTAAAAATAGCCCCAAACCCTTTACTACTTAGAGTTGACAACAAAGTTGATATGTTATCAACCAAGTGATGAACACCAACCTAGTCATGAACTTAGTCATCAACTTGGACAGAATCTTAGTAAACTTATTTATGGATTCTTAGTTTCTTTTCTTTGATTCTTAGACTTTTTTTCTTGATTCTAAATGCTAATTAACAACTAGTAATCGTCCTACTTAGTTGTGAATTAGTTTTTGAGCCTTTTTTTTTTCATCCATTTATTTTGTGCTTTTCTAGTTTTAATTTGTTGTAACTTTTTTGTTTCAAGTTCATAAGTAGTTTTTATTTCTTTGAGTCAATCAAACAAGAATCCACTCCGATCGTAAGTAGAGATTGAGACCTTATTGATCACCGAGTATAAGAAACTTTCAACATTCATTGCTCTAATTATACGGTTCACAAAGGTAAGATTCTTATGAGTGTTTATGTGGGGCTTTTAATACTAATAGTATTTGTTCATTTTATAGGTCCAAGGAGATATAAAGAAGTATGTCCTTGATAGCCTCGGATAATTATGACTATGACATAGGAGACTATGATTATGGTGAAGAAAGTTATGGTTATGAAGAAGATGGAAATTATGAGGGCTATGAATGTAGCCATGATCAAGCGAAGAGTGAGAATGAGGGATAGTATTCTGAAGAAGAATTGGAGAGGAATGATGTTCTTAGTTCTTATAGTGAGTATGGAGATAATGAAGAGACTTATGATAATTCTTATGTGGAAGATGGGGCATGTGAGGAATATTACACTTCCCAGTCGGTGTGAGAGTGTGAATGTGGAATATGAAGATTCCTATTTCTCACCTTATAGTACTTCTTATCAAAATTGAAGTGGTGTGAATGGTTATACTCACTATAGTATAGGTTGCTCCATGGGACTAAAGACATATGCATCTCTAAAGTATCGGGTTATTATATCTCAAGCTTCTTGTTCTAGTGCCCAAACGTGTGAAAGCAGGAACTAATATAGAAATTGAGGGTATAGTAGGAGTGAAACACCTTGGCTTTGGACCTATAGAAAATTTCTAGTATATTTAGATTCTGGGCATTATACCACTTGTGGGACCAGTTGTATGATGGGGTATGATTGGTGTGCACTTGGTCGTATGCTAATCAGTATTGGTTAGTGGGTTAGATTGGTTTCTGGAATGGGTACGACTTAGTGGGTATGAGTGTATGGTTTGTAATGGGTCATATAGTTTGGGTTTTTTCTTTACTTAATCTGAGACCTAGTAACCTAACTTGTATCTGAGTACTAGTGGCTCACCATGATCCGTAAAATAGGGTATGAGTCATACCATTGACTCATATAGTAGGCAATGTTTAAACTCCTTTTGATTATATTCTCTGACTCATTAGGTACGACTTAGTTTGGGTAAGTCGTATGGTGGATAGTGTAGGGTCCTAGAGGGTGGCCTAGGGTATGAGTGATGGGTACCACTAGTATTAAAGGGTATGACTAGTATGGGAGAGTCGGACCATCTGACGAGAATTTTAAGTAGTTTAAGTTAGGGGTAATCTGGACATTTCCTTACTTAACCACTTAAGTCCCCATGACATATATCACTATTGGATCATTATTTACCCTAGTATTCTAATATAAAACACTTATAAACTCTCTATAATTCTCACAAATGCTCTTAGGTAAATAAAGATTACGGTTTTATCTAGAGGATGAATTTGGGGCTTATACGGGTGATTTCTTTCCATCATCTTTGAAATCTAAGGCATGTACTCTTCCCACATTGTTAGTTCTATCTCACTATTTGTTCTAACTAAACACATGTATTATACACTATTTTTATTGTATGATTATTATATGGTTTTGGGGTTTTCAAATATATGTTGGGGTTTTGGTATTAAATGCTTGGTTATGTTTTTTCCATGTTTTAATTATGTTTTTGCATGCTTTAATGGTGGTTTGGACAATTGGTTGCATGGGAGTGGTTAATTTGTAATTGGAATTAGTTTTGGAAACACTATGCCCCTAACATGTATGATAAAATACTTATGATCATGTTTTTACTATATTATTTGACTTTTAATGGACTATTTCATGGTATGGTTTGGTAATGGAACCCTAAATGGTACAAATAATTTAAATGGCAAGGTTTGGTGGTCATAGTTATTGTTAATTAAATTTCCTTGTGGGGTACAAGAAAATTCCCCAAGTATACCTGATAATGAACAACTTGTGGGGTACATGGGATTCTCCTAAGAAAACTTAATAATGGAACACTTATAGGCTACATGGGATTCTCCTAAGTTAACTTGATATTGTAATCTATGGGTACGTGAGAATTCCTTTACATAAAAAGGTTAACTAAGGACATTACTTGCAAGCTATTGTCGGTATGATGATACCACTACTTATAACCTTGGTTAATAATAATGGAATAATTGTTTAGTTGTATGGTAATCATTTTAATTGGGCAATAGTGGCGGGGTGTGATAGCTAACTATGAAGGTGTGAGTCCAATGGACGTACACTAGAAACTCATGTTTGCTGACATGAGGGTTGGTCATAGTAACCATATATGATACTATGAGGCACATAGGAATCCTTGAAGTACACTGTACATATATATCATGGAGACCAAAGGGTACTTGGGAATCCCCTACTCTTATGGTATCTCTGGTTTGTGCGGCTGCATGCATCGGGGCACATTCAGGGGGTTATACTAGACCCATATAGCTCGTGCTTGGTTCTAGGATAGTTAAGCTACACATACCCAGGTTAATGGTTTTAAAGGGATACTAAACCCAGTTCCCTTTCCCGATATGGTTGTTTATATATATATATTTATGGTTATGTGCATATGGTTGGTTTACTTGGTTTATTAGATGGCATTATTTTATCCTTATCTCGAGTTCAAGCTAGCTTTTACCTGCTAACCCATCTTCAAGTAGCTGTATCCCTACGTGATAAAAGAATCAGTCGTTCTACTCCTCATGCTTAGTGATTGGATTTGGGATCAACTATTGGAATGGAGTGATGAGCTTCTATATTCTGGAAGGCTCTATTTCATATCATGGATGTTTTCATACTTTGGTTATTTTATGGATATTGGTTTTGGCTATGTTTGGGGTATGTCCCAACGGATATTGTTTTTCTTTTGGTTAGAGGTTTTATGTGACTACTATAAGGTGGAATGAGCAGTCTCAGTATTGGTGTCAGCCTTAGTATTGGCATTAGTATTGGGGATAATACTGTTTGATTGAATTTATGATTGTTCCATCCTTTTATATTATGTTATAGACAGGAACTTGGTTTGTATATTGGTCTGGTTATGTTTGATGGTTGGTAATGGATGGTTGGACTTGTTTGAGTTGGTCACGGTTATTGACCTATCCTAGAGTCTGGCATCATAATAAATGTTATCTTGTTATACATTCAAAATTCATTCGACTCAGGGTATATTTATTTAAAGGTTGGGTTAGGTAACAGGGGTGGTCCCCAATCCTAGCTGGACTTGGGATGGCCATTACGATAAGGCCTTGGTTTGGGTCGTGTCAAGTTGGTATCAGAGCTTTAGGTTCATGGTCAATTGGGAGTCCACAAATCCATGCCGAGTTGAGTCTCTTTTAATGGTGTGTAGCACGCCACAGTCATAAGGGAGAGGCTACAAGTCATTTAGGAATGTTTCGCTTTCTTGGTATTCTATTTTCAAGCTTGGAGTCTAAGTCCTGGAATCTTCTCTAATCCTGGTTTGTTCGCTTTTTAGATTATGCCTTAATGATTTGATATGCAAGATAACTTTTCTGTCCTAATTTAGGACAATGTTGAAGGGACTCAGGGGATCCATACTTGAACTAGGGGTCCAGTCCCTGATATTTATGGAGTTCTACCGGTTGTTACTAGTCCTCCTAAGGGTGAGGTGACGAATTCAGAATTTCATTAATCGATTTATGTTATTACTCAGTTGGTTGCTGCTCAGGCTGAGTGGGATACATCTGGTGTTTTATTTGCTGAGGTCACAAGGTTGGCCAGTTTATGAAGATGAATCATTCCACTTTTATTGGTGTGAAGGTGGAAGAGGATTCTTAGGGTTTCTTGGATGAGATGGAGAAAGATTTTAGGGTAATACAGGCCACTAATGTGGAGGAGGTGTATTTTGATACTTACCAGCTTAAGCACATGGCGTACCAATGGTACGAGGAGTGGGATAGGGCGATAGATGATGTTGAGGAGTCAACTTTATGGGATACTTTCCCTAATGTTTTTATGGATTGCTTTTTTCCTCAGGAGCTGAGGGAAATGAAGGCGGAGGAATTTGTCAATCTGAGACAAAGGAAAATATTGGTCAAGGAATATTCCTTAAAATTTCATCAGTTGTCAAGGTATGCTCCAAAATTGGTGTCCGATATGAGGGCAAGGATGGGAAATTTCACTTCTTGACTATCTCAGGATTTGATCCTTGAAAGCAAGGGTGCATTGATGATCAAGAATATGGATATTTCTAGGTTGGTGGTTCATATGCTGCAGGTGGAGGAGGAAAAGAAAAAATAGGTTGAGTTTGGGGAAAGGTATGGTAAGAAGTTCTGGTCATCTGAAAAGGGTGGTGCTCAACAACAAGGTGGTCGGGATGGCGGTAAATGGCCAAAGAAAAAGTGGGGGAGTTCTGGTTCCTTCTCTACAGCTAATGCTTCTTACCCAAAACAATCGGCTGATAAGTGTCAGCTGGGTGGTGATAATTTACATGATTTTGGGTGTATTTATATGCCCAATCACCAATATTCACCTATATTTGGACTTGTTCTTAGAGCTAAAATATGCTATTCTAATTGTAATTGAGCTTTAATTGCGTTCCTAATGTAATGGACATGATTAGTATATGCAGGTCTAAATTATGATGGAATTGAATATGATTTGATGCATAAGTAAGAAGTTAATGATGAATAGAATAATAAGGTCAATTTATTTAGATGAGTACACTGGAACTTGGCTTGGAAAGAAAAGAATGAGTAAGGAAGAGAAAACAAGTCGAGACCACATACCCAGTAGCCTATAGTGATTTCACCGCGATGTGGTGAATGATAAATCTCTAAGAATTTAAATTCTAGAGGCTTAGAATGATAATGCTATGACGTGGTGAAGGGAATATTTGCAAATGTTAAATTACAGTGGGCTATCACGATAGCACCTCGTTGCGGTGAAGGAGAAATTTATAATTGATGATTTCCCTTGGTGCTATCGCCGTAAGGGTCTAATTCACAAACTACAAATTACAGTAGATCACTGTAATAAGGCCATATTATGGTGCTTATAGCTGTAAGACTTATACCGTGACGCGATGAGAGGCAAAAGCAGGGAAAACTTGACACAGCTATAAAAGAAACAAATTTAAGTCAATTGAAATACTTTGTAAAGCACATCAGTGGTGGGAAAATAACAAAATCTCTCTTTTAGGGTTCTTAGAATTTCTTTAAACTTCTTTATTTCAAGATTATTTCTTGGTATAATTAATTATATGTTTTTGATGTTGAATTAAAACATAAATGGCTAAGCACCTTTGTTCTGGGGTTGAGGCCAAGAACATAATTACTCTTTGACATTCTTTATCATAGTTATTATTGGATTATCATCTGGGTTGTTCTTAATTTCTTGTGTTTACTATTTTGATGAGTTGCCACCATTAGAATAAATCTATATTTCTATGTGAATCTGGGAGGAGAATCTTAGGATAAAATGAAGATTTTAAGGAGCAAGGTTGAGTACTTTTTTAAAATAGAGGATTTGAATTAGCATCTAGGATCAGGATATACCTAGTAGCCTTGTTTGGATCAATTGCATGAAGATATCCATAGCCATCTAAATGGATTATTCCATCCCCACTCAATGATATAGTTGCAAGTTTCATATAGGTAGAATATCAGAGGTCGGGAGACCATGATCGTGTTATAAACTCCGTGAATCAACAACCCGATAACCAACTAGACTGCGATAAATAGAGATTTGTAAGATTGTTAGATGTTCCTTAACCCTGGAATTCTCATCATTACTGTTTACAACCTTTGTTTTCTTTGCTATTGTCACATATTGAGGTCAATTTACTTAGATTAGTACAATGGAACTTCGCTTGGAAAGAAGAGAATGAACAAGGAAGGGAAAAAAGTCAAAACAACGTACCTAATAGCCTGTAGCGATTTCACCGCAATGTGGTGAATGATAAGTCTCAAAGAATTCAATTTCCAAAAGCTTGGCATGATAACACCATAATGCAGTGAAGGGAATATTTTCAAATGTTAAATTCCAGTGGGCCATCGCGATGGCACCATATTTTGGTGGAGGAGAAATTTTTAATTGATGATTTCCAGTAGCTTACCGCGATAACACCGCGTCGTGGTGAGGGTCTAATTCACAAAATTCAAATTCTAGTAGATCACTGCGATAAGGCTGCATCATGGTGCTTATAGAAGTAAAACTTACACCGTGATGTGGAGAGAGGCAAAAGTGGGGAAAACTTGACTCAACTATAAATGGAACAAATTGAGTCAATTGAAAACACTTTGTAAAGCACAATAGCGGCGGAAAAAACAACAAAATCTCTCTTTTAGGGTTCTTAGAATTTCTTTGAACGTTTTCATTTCAAGATTAATTCTTGGTATGATAAATTATTTATTTTTGATATTGAATTCAAACATGAGTGGCTAAACACCCTTTTTCTAGGGCTGAGGCCAAGAACAGAATTACTCTTTGACATTATTTATTGTAGTTATTATTGGATTATCATCTATATTTTTCTTAATTTCTTGTGCTTAGTATTTTAATTAGTGGCTACCATTAGAATAATTCTATATTTCTATGTGAATTTGGGAGGAGAATCGTAGGATAGAGCAAAAAAATTAAGGATCAAGGTTCATCCTTTTATGAAATATAGGATTTGAATTAGCATCTAAGATAGGGATATACCTAGAAGCCTTATTTGGTTCAACTGCAGGAAGATAGCCATATCCATCTAAATGGATTATTGCATCCCCGCTCAATGATATAGTTGTTAAGTTCATATAGGTAGAAGATTAGAGGTCGAGAGACCATGATCGTGTTATAAAACCTGTGAATCAACAACCCGATAACCAACTAGACTGTGATAAGAATAGAGATTTGTAAGATTTTTAGATGTGACTTAACCCTATAATTCTCACCATTACTATTTACAACCTCTGTGTGCTTTGCTATTGTCACAAATAAATATTTCTTATTTATTTACATTTTTATTTGAAACTTCAAAATCATCTTGATACTTTACAACACTTAATACCTCATTGTCTAAAACTAAAGTTGGTTGAATTGCTAGTTGCGTAGTCTTCACAAGTACAATATTTGAATATCTAAGCCACTATATTAGTTGTACGATTATGTACACTTGCATGATCATTTAAACACAATATTTCGGGCACAGGGTGCCCAATCTTAGGTAAGTGGGGCTCAATCGGCCTCATCATGACCTCCTACTGATTCTGTGATAGGTTGTATAGGGTTTTTGTGATGAGAGAAGGGACAAGTATTTCAAATATGGTCATCCAAGCCATATGCTCAGAAATTATCTGGTTGTTAAGGGTGCTTTAGGAGTGAGTAAGTCTCTAGTTGCTTTATTTTTTACTTCTGCACTAAAGGGTGTTACTTCTGCATCTGTTTCTGTTTTTGGTACCGATGCAAGTCAGCCTAGGTTATATGCTTTTACTACTTAGCAGGAATCTAAGGAATCACCTGATGCCATGACTGATATGTTACAACTCTTTTCTCATGACACATATTATTTGCTTGATCCAGGGTCCACTCTCTCTTATATGACCTTATTTATGGTTGTGTATTTTGGTTTTGATCCCGAGGTTATTTTGAATCCTTTTTTCTATTTCTACCCCGATAGGTGACTTTGTGGTTTGTAAAAAGGTCTATAGGGGGTGTATGGTATCTATTGGTAGTAGAAGACTTTGATAGATTTGTTTGAACTTGATATGGTGGATTTTAATGTTACTCTAGTATGGATTGGTTGCACTTTTGTTACACATCCTTAGATTGTCAGACTCGTAAGGTTGTCTTTAGGTTCCCTGGTGAACCAGTTATTGAGTGGGAGGGTGGTTCCCTAGCTACTAGGGGAAGGTTTATTTCTTATCTTATGGCTCGGAGATTAATCTCTAAAGGGTGTCTTTATCATTTGGTCTAAGTTAAAGACTCTAACTCAGAAGGTCTTTTTTTATATTTGGTTCTAGTGGTAAATGAGATTCCTGAGGTATTTTCGGATGATCTTCCTGCTATTCCACCAGATAGGGAGATTAAGTTTGGTATTGATTTAGTTCTGGACACTCGTCTAATATCTATTCCTTCTTATAGAATAGCTCCAATTGAGTTCAGGGAACTTAAGGAACAATTTACATATATTTTAGATAATGGTTTTATCCGTCCTAGTGTATACCCGAGGGGTGCACTGATATTATTCATAAAAAAGAAGGATGGTTTCCTTTGGATGTACATTGACTATCTATAGTTAAATAAGGTAACAGTTAAGAACAAATATCCTCTCCCAAGGATAGATATCTTGTTTGATCAATTACAAGGTGGCAAATTCTTTTCTAAAACATATCTTTGGTCTGGGTATCATCAGCATAAGATTAGGGAGGTGGATATCCCTCAGATGACCTGTTGTACTCAGTATGGGCACTTTGAGTTCTTGGTTATGTCATTTGGTTTGACTAATGCCCTGATGACATTTATGGATCTAATAAATAGGGTTTTCAGGCAGTTTCTAGATCTTTTTGTCATTTTGTTCATTGATGACATCTTGGTGTATTATAGGAGTGAGGTGGATCATTCCAATCACCTCTGTGTGGTATTAGTTATATGCCAATTTCTCTAAGTATGAGTTTTGGTTAAAATGCCATAACATTTCTTGGTCGTATTATTTCTATTGAGGAGATCATGGTGGATCTGTAAAAGGTTGTAGTGGTAAAAAAGTAGCCTAGACCCATAACTCTAAATAATATCAGTCGCTTCTTGGGTTTCAATAGGTATTATAGGTGGTTCATGGAAAGTTTATCAATGATAGCTGCCCTATTGACTAAGTTGATTCAAAGGAAGGTAAAGTTCTCTTGGCCGGATGCTTGTAAGGGGAGCTTTGAGAAGCTGAAAGATAAGTTAACTTTTTAGCTTTGGTTTTGACATTCTTAGAAGGTAATAAGGGGTTTGTGGTTTATTGTGATATATCCCAGATGGGACATGGTTGTGTTTTGATGCAACATAGTAAGATGATTGCCTTTGTTTCCAGGTAGTTCAAGGTACATGAGAGAAATGATCCTACTCATGATTGGGAGGTTTTAGCGATGGTTTTTGCTTTGAAAATCTAGCGGCATTATTGGTATGGAGTTCACATGGATATCTTTTCTGATCATAAGGGTCTAATATGTGTTCACTCAGAAGGAGTTAAATCTCAGGCAGAGAAGATGGTTAGAGCTTCTCAAGGACTATAATAAAGTCTTCACTACCACCCAGGTAAAGATATCATAGTTTTTTATGCTATTAGCAGGTTATCCATCGGTATTTTATTTTTTCTCGATAAGGAGAAGTGGGAATTGGTAAAGGATATTTACTAATTGGCTAATGTTGGAGTTCGTCTCTTGGATTCCAATGATGGTAGTACAATGGTACAGGAAGTGTTTGGTCGTCTCTTGGTGCAGAGATCAAGGAAAAACAAATGCTAGATCCCATCTTGATGAAAATTAAGAGTGATATTGGTGGCAAAGGGTGATGGTGTTTGAGATCTGCGATGATGGTACCTTGAGGTAACAAGGAAGGTTATGTGTTCCTTACATCGATGGTTTGCAACAAAGGATTTGGTGGAGGTTCATGAATCACGTTATCTTATCCATCCTAGTTAGACAAGAATGTATCATCATCTCAAGGAGATGTATTAGTGGAATGGTATAAAGAAGGATGTGGCTGATTTTGTGGCCAAGTGTATGGTTTGCTAATAAGTCAAAGTTGAGCACCTGAGGTCCGGAGGGTTGTATCAGGAAATTGAGTTGATTGAATGGAAATTGGCAGTAATCAATATGGATTTTGTTATCGATCTTTCTCGGTATTAGGACCAATTTGATTCGATTTGGGTCATCGTTAATAGGAGGCAAAGTCCGCTCACTTCTTGCCAGTGAGGACAAATTTTTTAGCTGAGAACTATGTGCTGTTGTATCTTTATTAGATTGTAAAGCTGTATAGGGGTACCTATTTCAATTATCTCTGATCATGGTATGTCATTTTCATCTCATTTCTAGCAGTCTTTTCAGAAAGGGTTGAGGACTAAGGTTAGTCTGAGTACTGCTTTTCATCTGCAGAAGGATGGGCAAGCAAAGAAGACTATTTAGACATTGAAGGACATGCTTCAGGTATGTGTGATTTATTATGATGGCAATTAGGATGACCATTTGTCTTTGGTTGAGTTTGCTTACAACAATAACTATCATTCTTACAACGGGATGGCATTTTTTGAGGAGTCATTATATGGTAGGTGGTTAAATCTCCTATTTTTGGTCCGAATTCAGTTTATAAAGCTATGGAAAAGGTAAAGGTGTTTTGGGATAGGCTTGTAAGGCATAGATATTTTAAGTTCGAGGTTAGGGATAAGGTATTCCTAAGAGTGTCTCCCATGAAAAGAGTGATGCGGTTTGGTAAAAAGATAAAACTCAGTCTTCAGTATGTTAGTCCTTATGCAGTTTTGTGGAAAGTTGGTAATGTGGCGTATTAATTGGAGTTGCTTTCTAGTTTGAGCTCTATACATTCGGTATTTCATGTCTCTATGTTGAGAAAGTGTCTTAGTGATCCTTCTCTAATGGTTCTTTTGGAAGGATTGGGTATCTTAGATTCTCTGTATTATGAAAAGGTTCCGATTGAGATATTGGATCAATAGGTTCATCGATTACAGACCAAGGTTGTGTCATCGATTAAGGTTCTATAGAGGAACCACAAGGTGGAAGAGGATACATGGAAGGCAGAAGCGGACATGAAGTCCAAATATCTGCATTTGCTTTTTACTCCAGATATTCGTGCAAAAGGTATGTGTTCTTGATCACATCTTTGTTTTCTAACTTGGTTAAAAGTTGGATTGATATTTGATAATGCAAATAAATTATTCTTGTGTTTAATCTACCTTGTCTGTCATTTGGGGATGAATGATCCTAGTGGGGGAGACTGAACTAGGTTAGGTTTGGACCCTTAGAAAATTTCCTAGATTTTTAGAATTTGGACATCATACGACTTATGGGTACCAGTCATATGATGGGGTACAATTGGTATGCTCTTGGTTGTATGCTAACTAGTATTGGTTAGTGGGTTGGATTGGTTTCTTGAATGGGTATGACTTGGTGGGTACGATTCATATGGTTGGTGATGGGTCATATGGTTTGGGTGTTTCTTTCACTTAATCTGAGACTTAGTAACTTAACTTGGATCTTAGTATGAGTGGATCACCATGAGCCATAAGATAGGGTACGAGTCATTCCATTGACTCTTGTATGGTAGGCAGTGTTCAAACTTTCTTTGATTCTATTTTGCCAGGGATACAGTTTAGGGGTACTGAGAGTATAGTTTGGGTTTGACTTGGTTTATGGAAGTTGTATGGTGGAAAATATTGGGTCTAAGAGGGAGCCCTAGGGTATGAGTGATGGTTACCACTCGTATTGGAGGGTATGACTGGTATGAGAGAGTCGTACCATCTAACAAAAATTTTAAAAAATTTAAGTTAGGGGTAATCTGGACATGTCCCCACTTAACCACTTAAGGAACCACGACTTAAATCATTATTGGGACATCATTTACCTTATTATTCTAATCTATAACACTTAGAAACTCTCTCTAATTCTCTCTAAGGCTCTTGGTAAAAAAAAGTTAGGGTTTCATCTAGAGGAACAATTTGGGGCTTGTATGAGTGATTTCTCTCCACCATCTTTGAAATCTAAGGCATGTACCCCCTTATTATTAGTTCTAACTAAAAGTCTGTATTATACAATGTTTTCATGGCATGATTATTGTATGGTTTTGGGGTTTTCCAATATATGTTGGGGTTTTGGTATTAAATGCTTGGTTATGGTTTTCTAATATTTTAATTATGTTATTACATGCTTTAATGGTGGTTTGGAAAATTGGTTGTATGGGAATGGTTAATTGGTAATTGGAATTATTTTTAGAAACACTATACCCCAACATGTATGATAAAATGCCTATGATAATGCTTTTACTATATTATTATACGTTTAATGGAACTATTGCATGGCATGGTTTGGTAATGGAACCCTAAATGGTATAAATGGTTTGGAATGGTTAAATCGTAAGGTTTGGTGGTCATGGTTATGGTTAATTAAACTTCCTTGTAGGGTAC
The DNA here is from genome assembly GCF_002878395.1 of Capsicum annuum. Lineage (NCBI taxonomy): Eukaryota > Viridiplantae > Streptophyta > Magnoliopsida > Solanales > Solanaceae > Capsicum > Capsicum annuum. The sequence continues at coordinate 183,096,491 of NC_061122.1, read as the reverse complement.
AAGGGAATCCCCGAAGTATACCTGATAATGAAAAA